>NW_019524938.1:266484-350789 GCF_002814215.2 Seriola lalandi dorsalis
TCACTCTCACTGCTCTCATAGTGTCGTTTCCAAAAAAGAAGATATGTAAAAGCAAATATGTAAAAACCAACTGCTCAACCTGCTCAGCAGCAAACAGCAGACACGGTTAGAGACCAACAGCCGAACACAGTGGAGGATTTAGCAGCTAAAGAGAGGTTTAATATTCTGAATACATACACATATTCAGTGCATGTTATGAAAGAGTCGAAGCCGTTTTCTTCATTTCCTTTCCTTTTGTCTATTTCCTTATGTTATCTTCCGTTGCAGTGCACTGAGCTCCAGCTCTAATAGTTTATTTGCTTTGTTGTCCATTTTACTCCCCTTTAAACTACTGCACATCTATATTTCAGTTGGAATCATTTTTGTTTACTTAACCACATTTATTTGACAGCTTACATGCACATTAATATAAACTATATATATGCAGTAGAATACACGTTACCACCTATTATCTGCATTAGTTCTTCTCCCTCATGGTGTTTTCTTGGACTGTGGTTTTGGTTTCTAGACATACTTTGTGTCACTGCCTAAATCCTTTATACTTCCATCTCTTTTGTGAGTGAAAGTCTTTATTTCACTGTCATTGAGATGCATGAATGAATGAATGAATGAATGAATGAATGAAACCTATAGTTTAGTGACAACAGAACTTAATCTGAGCTGGTGATTGTTACATTTGTATATTTGGTCAGATCTGGTCCAAAGAACTGTTTGTTTAAGAATAGAGAGCCGTCAATGTAATGGACTCATAATGATGTGCATTTACAGCAGCCCATTGTATTCAGTGTGCACGTGACATTTCCATACAGCCCCAGGGAAACACAGAGAAGACTGATCTGTAGAAACAACATCACTGTGGGTGTTTGAGGAGGTTTAGCTCTAAATGAGATTTCCACTGTTTTGGAAATGAGACACTTTACAATTGATCTGCAGCTCAAACTGAGCATTCACACGAATTCATTACAACATTCGCGGCAGGTACTTCAGGATTCCATACTTACACATGAATCTAGTCTCAAATCTAAGCAAAGCCTGTGACTTAAGACCTTCAGAGAGAGAGAAATAAGATTTGTTTAACAAATCAGAAACACTTTTCCAGACTGGATCATTTTTCTTTAACATGCATGTTGACTGAGGTTTCCTTTCAAACAGATGTATTATTTTATAAATAAAAGCTTATTTAACTCATTTAAAGGTCCCATGTTAGTCAGATGGACACAGTAAAAATGAAAAAAAAAAGATCTAATAATGAACAGACGTGCACATGAGGAAGCAGGTGACACATTCAGATGATGCAAGACTGCAGAAGAAAATGGATGAAGGGCACCATCTACTGGCCGAGTACTGAGAAACACATTCATGTTGGTGCAAAAAGCTGCCAGATGTAACCCTGGTATTGTTTAAAGAGCAGTTCAAGGATGTAAGAAGAAAACAGGATAAAACTGATTCAGCCTTAAGGCCTTAAGGAAAAAAAAAAAAAAGCACAAACTTCTCCAAAGTTTATGAAATAACACTGTGTTTCCATGAGAGTAGACTCGGATGAACAACATACCTCAGCATTACCATTGGACTGTTTTATATGGAAATTGTAGAAGGGAGCATGACGGCTCTTATTGTCACAATAAAGTGAAAAAAAAATCCGGTAATTTCATCAGCAGTCTTGTGCAAACACAGATCTTCCATTCAAGTTTCTCCATGAGGCAGAATGTGCAGTGCAAGGACACTGAGACTGAAATGCCTTAATCTGAATGCAGCCATTATTTCACTCATTCACTTCACTCCTGCTTTTCCTGCTATGACATGACTGTGAAAAAAACTGATTACTCTTCTGGAAAACTATATTCAAAAACAGTAGTATCCTAAAATTATACATTTTAAAATACACTTGAGAAACAATTGAGGTGTTCCTGGAAAAAAGAAAGATTGAAATCTTCATGTACAACAAAACAGGAGCAATTTGGAATATAGGATAAAAAAAAACAAACAAACATCATCAGATACATGGATACATCCTGGCACCAGGGGCCAAATCTCTTTTATTAGCAAGAAAATGTGATCCCACTGTAACCCTGTATGGAGGAATTTATACAGTTTTTCCAGATACAAAGGCTCAATGTGTTGTAAAAATTAAATGAAAATGACAACAGCCATGGATCCATGGTGATAAATCACTGCAATCAAATACATATCACTAGTGCATTTGGCTGTAAACATTAGTAATGTAGGGATAGTGTAAACATGTATGTAAAGTGTTGTTTTCTCTCTGGCAGCTCTCAGGCCTGTTACAGTTGAGATTGTGATAATTTCTTCTGATTCAATGGAATCTAATAATAACAAAGAGCAGTTTCTACCTTGGTAGATTTTTAGAGGTAGAGTTTAAAGCAGCACTTTTTTCTTTTATTTTTTTTTTACACATGTGATACTGATATTGATGATATTGAAAATCATTCAAGAGGAGAAGTACTTCTCTAAAAAGTCACAAACCAAAGGAGTGAAACAAAACAAGTGAACAAATTTAATCCAAATAATGAAGCAGTAAACAAAGGTTGTCAGCACAGAGGAAAACATACTGCATGTGAGACAGTTTGTGTTTTAAAAAAGGCTCTGAAATCAGTTTCCTCATTCAGGCCTGGATGTATTGTTGTATTAAGTTTAAAACGTTTCTCTGGACTGTGTAAAACAGTCCCAAACCCTAATGGATGCTTCCAAATCCCCAACACTAAAGAGTCATTCCCGCCATGTTCTTCCTTTAAATGTTTTGTCAATGGATAGTCTGCATTCTGCTTTTCATTGCATGCTTATAGGCAAAAAAGATGCACACGTCTTTCTTTTGAATGTCTTTTTGTACATCCTGTGTGTGAAAACTATAACATGCAGATACAGCATGTGATGATCTGCTCCAAAAACAAAACATGACCTTTCATTCTCTGATTTATGTTTAAAGTGCAGTGATCCTGCGTGCACCTGACTGCCTGTGGTAGTGATCTGTAAACACCACTAGATGGCAGTGCTGGTTCAAATTTTACATCCTTTCCAGGATGTAAAGTTGCCAGGATTTAAAAATAAACACTCCAAAGACCTGGAAAAGCTTAGGTCATATTTAGGCACCAGTCCAACCATATCTGCTCAGCTTTTCTCTCTGTTTGCCTTAATGCTTTTCTCCCTGACTCTGCATTTAATGAGTGAAAAACCTCAACTTGTTTTCATCAGCTTACTGTAGGCCTGTAGCACATTGACCCTGACATGTAGGATGATACATTGTTATCATTCTGTTTGTCACTTGCAGTAAATTACTGTTCTTTCACTCTTTTTGTTATTTTTTGAGCTGGTTCCCAGATCAGGTGTAATTATACAATGAAAAAACACTGAATAGCTGTTAATTGAATGACCTTTTTGTACTGACCGTGAAGTCTCTGCTCGCCGATACAAAGCCAGTGGAAACCTTGCCTCGATTGGGCGTCTTAACTCCTGTGTTACTTGATTGGAAAATGATGAGCACATTTCAGTGTTCTTCATTAATTTACTAATAAATCATGGTTATTGTCAATGTGAGCTGGTGTGTCTTTACAGACAGAGTTTCTTCACCTTTCTGCACTTTAACCAAGTTTAATTACAAGAAATATCCACAGAAAGTCACTGCTGTAAAAATGTCCCCTGGTCTCTGTAACTGAAAGAGTGGACTTCATCCTGCAGAGTTTAGTTTGGACTTACTCCCCTAGACATAGTTTTACATCTCCTCTCTCAGGCTTCTCTCTGGAGCTCTAGTAATAACAGGTTGGTGAGCCAATCAGAAGAGAGGAGGCTCTGAGCCTCTCTTCTGATTGGCTGACTGTTTTCTGAGTGATCTAATACAAATATAGCAGATTTCAGGTAAAACACTCAGAGAAACCAAATCCTGCAAGGTTGGATGGTGGGTCCAGGTGGGCGGGGCTTGGGGCATGGCTGAGAGTGGTGACTGTTTTGTTGTGACATCACAAAGTTACAGAAGTCCTGACGGCTGGTTTTAATGCTCAGTTTCTGAATACAGGCTGTGTGCATTTCTCTGTGGACTGAGGCTTTGAAACTTTCACAGTATTAATATAGAACCTAGACCTGCTTTATAATTAAACTACACATGGACATCTGCCTTTATACTAGGCCTATATGGGACACTGTTATGAACCAAAACCATTGGTCTGAATTAAAGCTGATTTTCCTGTAAAAATTCAAAAACAGCATCAGTGAGTCAAGGCTGACTAGAAACTACAGCAATTATAAAATCTGGAATTAGTCACAGGACTTAATGTAATTCAACAGCTTTTGTTTTTGTACTTGCTGCACTCCATAGTGGAATAGGAAAAATTGAGTGTGATGGCTAAAGTGTGTCACAGGGAGCCAAACTGGTGGCAAGAAGCTGTCACTATAGAAAGAGAAAAAAAGGGATCCATTATCAATTTGATTGACACCTCTGCAGGCCACTTCATATCTCTCCATAGAAATAGAAGAAATTACCTTTTCTTCATGAACATTCACATCAAGCTGATTTAACATGCTCAGAATAATTCATAGAGGTATTACCATGTTATTGTCAGGTTTATCAGGCCATTGTACAGACAATATCACACTACTGTACAGTGTTGTGTTCTTACAACATGAACAAGTCACAGAAATGTTAAATCTCTTTTGAACCCATTGCACAGATTTTTTCAGTTCAGCAACATCTGGACAGGTGAACACCCGAAGGACGAGCCAAAGGGAAACATGGTTATTATAATATTAACTACCTGGACTTTTTCTAGCAGAACTGTGCGGGGGCATCCTTCACTCTTTTTTAGATATACAGGTATTTGCTTCCACAATGACAGTTTACCTCAAGGCCCTGTTTAAATGTCATGAGTAGGAGTGTGTCTAACTCACAACCTGTCAGCTGTGGGGAAAACACACATGTCGACGCTAACTCAAAATTAGAGTGTGCGAGGTGGAGAGAGGAGAGGCTGCCTGCTGGTCCGGCTCTTCTCCAAACTTGCTGATAAATTGTGCTTTTTACAGACAACAACAGATGCACTGCATGTCTGAAATCTTCAAAAATGTGATTATGATATGCAAGATTAACAACAAACTAACTGTGTTTACGCGTCTCCCCTACAGCTACGCCACAGAGACCGATCCATAAGAATAATCCCCAGCTGGATAACAAACAACATCTGGGCGTGGAGAGAAGGGAGAGGGTGAAGTCTCAGCAGGGCGGGCGGCAGATGGTGACACTGCAGCAGCACTTCTCCAGGTAGCACCTTCACCACACCAGGCTGCTGAAGCTGAAATACAGTTACTTTACTGCAGGTCTTGGGGAGTACTGATATGGATGTGAAAAAAAAAGATGTAATGAGCCTTTTGTGGCTCCAGAGGGAGCTACACGAAATCTGGTTCCAATTCAGGTGGAGCTGAAGCACAGAGCACAGATGTTTAACTGTTGAAACATTAGCATGAGTACCAGTATATCTAAATTGGTATATCTTTTAGGCCAAAAGTTAGGACAAAGAATTGTTTTAAATTGCAATCATTTCACCAGTATTTTCATAGTCAAGTAAAGTAATAACCTTTCTTTTTATAAAAATGAAAAAATGATTACAAATGACAGAATAGACAAATCTATATCTCTCTCTGTGCGATCCTTTCATGGCTGTGGGCAAGAGGGGTAGAAAATCGCTGATATGCAACACACTTATGAAACAGGAGATGTTTCAGAAACTCATAAGAGAATTATCAATTTGACTTTAGATAAATAAAATGTTGTAAATCATGAATACTTACTGATAAGTAAAAAGATACTGATAGATTTCATTTTTTGCATAAGGTCAGCTGGTAGTAAGCGGCTGATTGCTTGCCTTGCTGTTGATACAGCTAATTTGTGCCCTTGGTAAGCTGCACAAACTGTATGCCACTATAAACACATTCTCACTTCCAAGTTGGCTCATACAGATACTTGGTCAGGGCCCCTTCAGCATCATTTTTTAAACGTGCAGGTTATACCACGAATGAAGCGCTTCATTCATTAACGGTAGCACAGTCGCCAGGATGCGGTTGGGGCGGATGGCGGCTGTACAAAGCGCACGACTTTCACACCAGAGACCGGGGTTCACATTCAGAGTCCTGTCTGTGGCAAGTTTAGGCACCAAAGACACTTTGTTTAATGTTAGGGAGAGATGGTACTTTTGGTAAATTATAAGTAATTAGATAGCTTGAAGTTTTTTTCTGTATTTAACCAGAACACAATCAAATGCACTTGTATTTAACTGTAAATGAAAGAAATGTTTTTGTTTCTCCATTACATTAATAAGAAGATGTCTTAAAACCACAGATATATCTTCTTATGGATCAACACTTCAAATAAAACACAGAAGAAGAGGAAAATATGGAGCTTTAAAAACTCTAAATTAACAACATTTAGCTGGTCGCCTGATATAAATGACAAAAATAACAAGTTCCGCAGTCCAAACACAGAGTCCAATTCATGCCTGACGAAAAATGAAGCTTAAAATATGTTCACACTTTACGGAATGTAATTCATATTTTCCTCATACATTATATAGCCCATTATTTCACCCATCCGCTGTTTTTATTACCTGGCCCACCCGATCTGCAGATTAACAGCAGTGCCTGTGGATGTAACTGATGTAATCCGCGCATCACTAGTGCACAGCCACTAGCCCTCCATGATAGTTATGGACTAATGTAGGAGCTGATTTGAGTATTTTAAGATGTATGAAAAATGTGAGACAGTGTTGCCCTCAATACGCTCAAACCATCAACTGTACAACACCATAGCTTGTCCAGTGACATGAGGTTTTTCTGTGCAGAACAGTGTTTCAGAAAGTTTCCCTTCTGTCACTGAAACTTATATCTTAAACAATAGATTAAAAGCCACAGCTCAATGACAGAAACCATCCAACAGTGCAACAAACATAATGCATAGCATACATCCATCAAAGGCCAAACACCAAATGTGATGAAGCGCTGGGCCCCTTCAACAGTTTCATTAACTTGAGAGCCCACGATATGTAGAGAAAAAAATCTAATCAGTTTTATTGGACAGTAAAACTTGATATGAAGTGTCAACCTTCTGCAGCGAGAGACGACCACTGTGTCCCAACTTATTGATCTCCCCTCCCAGCATGTGATAAAGGGAAATAATAACCAGGCATTATGTCCAGCCAACTGTTAGGTTGCTGACGGCCCCTCATGATCCAAGTTTGATCCCATCTACATATGCTCAGCGAAGTGTGAGATTAGGCCCCGATGATTTGTGACTGTAAGTTAATTCTCCCCTTCCACGGAGAAGATATTTGAACTGCTGCCCAGTATTTAAGGAAATTAGATATTCTCTTTTTTTTTCTCTCTCTCTCCTTGCTTGTTAGCATTGGATGATGTGTCAGTCAGCTACAGAGCACACCTTATAATATTAAAACATATAACTATGTATCCCTAAAATTGGAAAATTTAAAATCACATTCTCTTATTCTATATTTTATTTCCATTGAATCCTGTTACATGCAGACAGCGTCTCATGAAGCAGCCTTTTAAAGCAAACCCTCACTTTCAGTGTTCTGATAAAATACTAATTTACTGGTGATAAACCTTTAAACACTCTTCTCTAAGGACCTTTAATTGGTGCTGGTGAGATTCTGGAGACTCTTTTCTGTTTCATATCTTATTTACAGAATAAGATATTTTAGATATTTTACACATGAAAAAACGTAGCAAGTTTCAATTTGATACTACATTGGGCAATTACTGCTTTTTAAACTCACAACAATCATCTTAGAGTGATTTGCCGTTGCAACATTTGAAGTGCTATTTTAAAAATGTTACATCAAAGTTTAAAAGCAATGTTCTTTTAGTTAGTCAACTTTTTCTTCTCACAGAAAATGATTGTTGAATCATAATGAGGACATAAAAAAATCATTTAGAATTTAACAAATTTTGATTTAAGCATCTTTATTAACAATAAAACAACTTCCCATGTCTATCATATTACACAAATAAATTGTCTTTGTGCAGAGTGTATCACTGATCACCGATTGACTGACTGTCTCCAAATAAATTAACAAGACACATATACAGCAGTAGTAGTGGCAGTAGTAGTAGTAGACAGTTGCCATTTAATATGTTCATACTATATTTGGAGAAGCACAGTAGTTATATCCTCAGACCAAACTACTCCTTCGTCCACCAGTGGTCATTACCAGCAGCCAGGGTTTAGTCTATATGTTTTTTCAGGCATCCCAGTGCGATAGCATGTGGTCTGTCTGAAGCAGCGCTGAAATACAAAGACAAAAGGCAAAGTGAACCTGGAGCGTTTGGTGGTCACAGTGTACAGGTGAAGTGAACTGCGACGTGGACTTGAAGCGCACATCTCGGACTCCAACTCAGTCACATGGCATTCAGCTGTGTGGTGGAATTATGCCGACTCAGTCAGTCAGTCAGCAACATTCTCTATTATAGGGCTGACCCTGCTGTTGTGGTCCAGGTAAAAAAATACCTGCATACTCAGGGTCAAGGTGCACATCCCCTGTCTGCTGTCTGAGCCAGATGCAGGAGACAGAGATAGATGGATGGAAGCAGAGGAGACCAGTGATCACAGGTGAAAGCATGAGATGAAATATAAAAAACAGAAAACCAGATCAAATTCATGCTCACCTCTAAATTTTAGTACTACAGTTATACTTGATTATTTGATGCACATTTATAATATTTGAAACTCAACCAGAAGAACTACCACACATTGCAAACCACAGGGTGCTTGAGAACACAGAGCAGTTAAGAAATTCACCTCCTTCATCTCTCACTGAAAAATGTAAAAGCAATTTCAAAAACATTTTTTGAAATTTAAAATACCTTGATGAGGTAGCAAATGTAATGAAATAAAGATATGTAACTGCAATGATAAGGATTTTGTTTTGATATGTAGAACAATTATAGAAGATTATACAGGGACTGTCAAAGCCATGGTGTGGCTGCTCTGGGATCCAGTAGGAGCAAAGTACTTCAATTCAAACTGTGAACAAAGTAGTGACTACTCTTTAGATAAATAGAACATCTGTGATTTATTTTAGGATTTATTTTTCAAATACACATAAATCATGGATGAGAACCCATGGCAGCAGAATGGCATTGAAAGGCTTCCCCATACAGCTTGTGCTTGGTTGTGGCTCTGTTTTCACTGAGGTGGGAAAAGGGGTCATGTTACTATTTAAGGGAGAAAGTAGGCCGTTCATTCATACATTGTTGTGCCTGATGAGCTGAAGGTCTTGCTTTGAAAAGTGAGGCCTGTGGCAAAATGTCAGAGCAGCAGCAGAAACCCCCTGTGGTAAGAAGGAAGGGATCGTTATGTACATACAGTGAACACATGCATGGATGCATTTGTGTGTGATCTGTAAAGTATGTTGAACTAAAGCTCCAACCTCCAGGGCAAGTTCTAAAACCTGCAGTTCCTCTAATGACAGCTAGAGTCCGGCTCCAACAGTGAGTCAGTCCCCACAGACTCCCATGTTGAAACGTCCAACTTTACAGCAGAAATCAACTATTTACAGCCTGGTACAAAAACAGTTTTGGTCTCTTTAGCTTATTTTCTCCATCCTGATAACTGTTTATATAACTCACCTGTTTACATTTTATTAAGGCTTGAAGTTATGTATAATTGAGGGCGTGGCCTCTTTGAGTGCCAGGTGGGTGAGCGTGTGCTTGACACAAACTGTCGTGCATTCAATCAATACAACAAGGATTGAGACAGAGACAAAACATGAAAAAACAGAAAGGAAGAGAGAGAGGGGGGCAGAGAGAGAGATACAGAGGGTTGTGATATGCACAATTAGGCAAGCAACTGCTGCGATTTCGATTAGTTAGTGTTATGGGTGGGTGGGGGGAGGGTGGTTGGGGGGGTGTGGTATGTTATTGTGAAAAAGAGAGAGTCCATGTTTTCAATAATAATAACAATAATAATAACAGCAATGATTGTGCAGGGTAAATACATTCTCTGTCAGTTATTGTAAGTGGATGTGAAGGTCCTGGCAGAGCTGGAGGGTTGTTTAATCTTCCGTCTAAGTGGAGATAGAGTTTGAGGTGGGGGAGTGTGTCTAGGTGGAGTTGTCATTGTGTGTGTATGGTGGTGTATGTTAGTCATGTAGATGAATGGGGTCCATAGCCTTTGAAATTAGTCTATTAGGTTGTTTTTTTATTGCAGTCTGTGTTTCTATTGAGAAAAGGTTGGCCCAATATATCCATTCAACTCAACTATAGTTTGTGGTGCGAGCATGACATGCTTCAGAACAGTTTTATGTTTTTGTAAAGTCTGTGGTGTTACCAGCATCACAGAGCAACATTTTGCCCAATC
Organism: Seriola lalandi dorsalis; assembly: GCF_002814215.2. Classification (NCBI taxonomy): domain Eukaryota; kingdom Metazoa; phylum Chordata; class Actinopteri; order Carangiformes; family Carangidae; genus Seriola; species Seriola lalandi. Next base: position 276,854 of record NW_019524938.1, read on the forward strand.
CTGTTTCCTACCAGCTGAGCGAGAGAAAATGCAAAGATTCATTCAGCAGCATTTCTGAGACGAGGTTTAACACAGAGGGACAATCAGACCACAGATGTCTCCTGCCAGACTGCAGTCATGAGACTGGGATGGCATGGAGAGTACGAGGCCTTGTTAGGGTAGAGTCAGACAGGGTGGGAGCTTGTTTTCCCCTCTCTGAGAGCACTCAGCTGCACATTATTCCCCTCATGGTCCACAGAGAGACCAGGAGACCCACTTTCCCCTCAGTGCCCAATCACAAACACACAGCGATGACTAAGTCTGAGCTGAGGAGACTGAGGACCTGTGTGCTTAGCCTCATTTCAAATGAGCAGCATCGGTAGGAAAGCAGCATGGGGTGAGTGATGACTGAGTGCTAAAAAAAATCGGAAGCAATGAATGAAATATTGCTGAGAATAACATGAATTTTTAGAGGAATCAGGTGGATTTGTGTGACTACATAAGGAGAGGGATGATTAGACTAAACTTTGAGGAGGACCGACTGAAGTGTGGTGGAAAAATGATCCATGTTGCATTGCGAAAGTTGGACAGATGCTGAGGCTCAGAAGCTGTGAAGCATAACTGAAAAATGCAGAAAGAGAATTGCATAATGTTACAGTTTGTGATATATTTATTTATACAGGACCTGTAGGAGGATTTGATGAAGAGAGTGTCTTTGCTTTGACCTTTACGCTGCAATTTTTGTTATTACTTGTGGTGAAAGAAGGCGGGGTGAAAAGTTGATGTTTATTTCAGTTCAGTTTGTCGGAAGACGACTTGGTTCAGAGGTAACTGTTACTAAGGTACATGTCACCGTCAGTGCTGTATGGGATAGTAGAAAGAATAAATATGAATTTTATGTATATAAAAGTTATAGTAATATATGTAAGTTTTAATGTTGGGGCTCATCCATGCATTTTTTTGATTTAGTCTAGCCATAAAGCCAAAGTAAATAACTGAAACTACAAAATAACTTTTAAAGACAACATTAAAACCAGTTATCTGTGTTAATAGCTTCAGATACATGCAAACGTTTTTTCATTCTGACTGAAGATTCCGGTTCAACTGTTGACATGGGATGTGATTTAATACAGTTTGGTGTTAACATGCACCGTCGCATTTAATTAGAACAGCTGTGTAACATGCACAAAAGTGATAAATACGTCATGCATGGAGAAACATATCTGGACGCATTTTCATCAAGATGGAGGCCATGAAAACACAGCCATATCAGGTTAAATCGTTGACATAGTAAAATCAGTTCATGAAAAGGCCTAAACTAAACTATCCCTCTGCAACTGATGGAAATCTTACTCTGGTTTGTTTATGTGGTATTAAATGGAGCATTTTTATTATGTTTGGGCTTTTAAACAGATTATATTCAGATTATTAGCCTGAACTGTGTATTTGTAGGAGCCTCTGGGTTAGCTGACCTTAAGACAACTGTGGTGTGCTACTGACTAGAGGATCATAGCCCCTTTACAACATTAGACATTTTGGAAGACCCATAAGTTTGTATTTAACTCAGAAAATGGAGGGTAGCAAGCTAGGCTAACTAGCTTTCATTCTGAAAGTGGAAGGTAATCAGCCTAGCCTGCTGATGTGTGCTAATATGTGTCATCATATAAACATGCACAAACTGCAGGAACTCAGTCAGTGTAGTGTCTGCAGTGGGTGTTCCACATGTGGTCTCCCATAAATTTAAAGTTTCATAGCATTTTCCATTCAGTGGATACATTCAGACCCAAAGTGCATCAGCAAGTGCAGGCACTGTCGGCATGGGTGGTCCCGATGGGATCTGAACCACCAACCCTGACAGTTTTTATGGCCTCCTCGAGCCTTTGAGCAACACACAGTGACATATGGCCTTTCAGATATTCACTTGAAATGATTCAGTTTGCTTTTTCCTGGACTTAAAACCCACTGAATATTTGAGTTCAGTATTTTCCCGCCCCGCCACCACCCCACCCGCTGTATTCATTTTGGACGGGTTTGTTTCAGGTCAGTGGCAGTGACTTGGGGCGGGAACGCCAGTGGTGTGTTCACAGTCAGCAGCTAATGCTAATGGCTGTGCCACATGCATCAAACAGGGGGAAAAAACTGCTCTGGAAGTGACAGAGCAAAATGTCACTGCATACTGGTCAGTGTCTATCAAGCATACGCAGCTCAAGGGGGAAAACAATTACAAAATCACAATGCAAGACTTCACTGATACATGGGAAGCCATTTGAGCAAATGTCAGCGGCAGTAATATGGGCGTTTTGAAGCCTTATGTAAAAATATCATATTTCTAAGGACAATGTAAATTTGCATAAAATGGCTCTGAGCAATAAAACCAATGAAACAAAATCTAAATTGAAAATAGTTGGTTATGATGCACTTTACTGTGAACATATTGTATACACAACATACATTGACATGGTTTTTGAAAATTTGTCCATATAATGTGCATCTGATGATACCTGAAATCAAACATCAAAGCTGCGCTGCTACATTTTTTTATATTAACAATGGTTCAAATGATTATGATTAATGTGAACAGGCTCACTTATCACCTGACTCTAGAGTTTCCCTCAGCTCTAAGGAGCAATTTAGCATCTTTTAGCTCATTGTTTTGTTTTTCCTGCTTGCAGTTTTACTAAATCTGAGGCACGGAACAAACTGGCTTTATCATGTGATCTAGAAATTTGGTATTTCACCTATCTTTCACATGTGTTCCCAGTAAAAATAGACAGAAAAAAGACCTGTTGATGTCATATTGACATTATACCAGCAACATTACATAAAATAGCATTTTGCATTTCACTATAGTTTCCATGCCTAGGCTGAATCTGAATATGATACACACATGAAAAGATATAAATGTATTTTTGAACCATTTTAGCAGCTACATGCGGAGACAGTGACATTTTAGTAACTTTTACTGTCAAAAATAAATCAGAAATGAATTTATAATGAAAAGAAATCCAACATTCCAGGAGCCTGTTGATGGACATTATCCTGTACAAACTAAGCAGAAAGATAGAGTGTGGCAGTAGCAGCGAAGCAGCCGCCCCGCACACACAGTGCAGGCAGTGTGTTCCTGGCATTAGCGCTGTCATCCGTGTCATATCCAGCAGCAGCAGGCAGCTGTTGAAAGCAGAAAGGTCTTATTATCATACACTTACTGTCCAACACCAAACACCAGGCAGACAAAGTTAGCAACTGGCTGCTGAACATAATGATACGTTTAGCAGCTAAAGAGCCAAATATGCCCCTCAGAAGTTGGTGGAGACCAAACCAGAGCTAAAAGGAGTGTGTTTCCATTCAAGGGAATGAGAGCACAACTCCAAATGAACGCTAATGTTGCTTCGTATCTGCTTGAACAAGCAACTGTTTGCTATGTTTGCCATATCAACATTATAAGGGCATGATATGTCAATGTGTTTACATCTAGTTTCCATTGCCCCCAGCTGAACTTTTTTTCTATTTTTCTCTGTTCATCTACCTGTTACATTTTGACAAAAAGTTAAAAAAAAAACCACCAAAATATAAAAACACAAAATATTTTGTAATAAAAAATAAAGTTTTTCTAATGAAAAATAAAGTTTTTTCATAATTTTCAGATTGTTATAATCAAATAACATTTAAAAATGAGATCTGCTTGTTCATTCAGTAGATGAGGCAGCATTTGTCAAATCATTACCACCCTGAAATGGCTTTCTGTTACCAATCAGCATTGCATCATTGTGTATGGATGTGGAAAAGTCTGAACACTGTCAGATAATCTGAGGGAGAGCTGATCCAGTGCTGATGTTGAATGTTCATGCAGTCGTTGTGAATGATGAAGTGTGAAGATGATCCATCACAGTGAAATGCCCCTGAACACGAGAACCTCTATCAACAGATTTATCAGTGTCACTTTCCTGTATTGCTGCATCCAGTTAGCAGACTTCATCAGCGTATTCACCGGGATAGGATAATTACATACAAACAGACATTGTTAACTTCGCTATTCCGTCATAAATAGTGACATAAACTATTCCATAAAGGCTCAGTTAGTGATCCAACTGGAAACAAAGGTTTATCCCCTCCATCAAAATTCAAAACAGTGAATCGGTATTGGCTCTCACTCCCAAACTGACTGACACGATTGATATGTTTTTTGATATACTGTACATGTGTGAGTTAACAGGAACTAAATGTGTCTGTTTTTTTCAGATATGATGAGCTCAGAAACACAAAATGTTGATCTTTATTAGCTTCATGGATCGAAGGTCAGCGATGCAATCAGTTCACCACTTCAGACTCCGGTCTGCCAGCTATTGAATGGATGGCCATGAAATTCAGTCCAGACATTCATGGGCCTCAGACAATTAATGACTAATGATGGTTGACATTTTATTTGTTTTTGGAAAATATTTTAACCGACATTCATGATTTACTGGACGATGTATCCTGATTTGTGAAGCTCCTGACTGAAATGAGAACGAATCACTTTGCCCTCAGCTGTACTTTGTGTTTAATGCTGATTAGCGAATCTAAACATGCTAATACTCGAGAATTAGATGGTGAACGTGGTAAAACAGCTAAACCCTAGCAGGTTAACATGGCTAAAGGGATCTATTTTATACCAGAAACTCAAACTCAAGCACAACTTAAGTGTCTTTGCTGGTTTCAGACTGACACCGTTGGCATTTTCCCATCCAGCAGCCACATAAATAATTAAATAGCAAATACACTTGCGTCATTCTGAGTGCCCATGGGTGTCTTGTTCTTACAATGAGGTGTGGGCAGGTGCATTGTTGATCCATTGCTATCTTGAGGCAGCAGAAAGCGATTGCATAATTGACCAGCAAAAACCCGGTCTGAAGTAAATGACGCAGTATTTTACTGTTATTTTAAGCGTGCATCTCTCCAACATGTTTGTACCGCTTTCGGCATTTTGAGGTGTGCCATTACTAATAGCCTTCACTGTGTTAACCTTCGTTGAATCACCTGAAAAATGACATCAGACTACACTATTACTACATACACCTGTACACACATCAGACTGGTCAGTTATAACTCCATATAACAGGAGGACACCCACACAGTCCGTGCGCCTAACACCTTGCGCTTGGCATTTGTTATTCAAATTTCAACTGAGGAATCGGCCTGTTGGGTGAGACAGTAGATGGTGAGCTCATGAGCTTTCACTTTGCTTATAAGCAGTTCTTTTTCCTCTGCAGAGAAACATTCTTTTTCACCACTGAGCAAATCCGCCGTTATAATAACAATATGCCAAGGTGCAGGCATACCTGGCTTTTAAAGGGAATGGGGGATGGCATTCTGATTGGTTAATTGCATCTTGCGCCCAAAACACATCTATGATTAATTAACCAATTAACCCTTTTGAACTATGCACGTGCCGCAGCGACCATTTTTCCTACCATCAAACAAGCAAAAGTGAATTTGGATCTTGTTCTTCAAAGTCAGTTTTAAATTACAGTTTATGGTGGAGCCTTTAAATGGCTTTGAAATAGTAATGATCCCAGATGATTATTCCTGTTGGAAATAAATAATAATAAAAAATATATATAAACACTATTGATACGTGCTCTGAATACTTTGATTCTGTACTTACAATCACTTATCTCATATTCTTCTTCTTGAACGCAGCATGGAGGAGACGGTGCGAACACTACTACAGAACCAGGACACACTGGAGGGCCCCAAGGTGGACCCACTGGACCTCATGAAAGCATACAAGGTACAAGAAGGACCTCCAGTCACCACTAAATATAATAATATAATAATACTAAATATGGTTAAGTCCTTTGGTACAATTTTGTTTTCAGCACTTGTGCGATGCTTATGTTTCCTCTGCCATCACCATTTTGATTTGAATCAAGTGAAGTCTTGTCTGCACATTTTGCAAATTGTTCTGAACTGTCAAAAAAGGTTAAATGATAAAGTCAAACAGTAGTTAGAGAACAATTTTCTTCGCAGTAATGTGATACTGTAATAAGAAAATATATGAACAATCGATTGATTGATTTAACTTTTCAATCATCCAACTTGCAGATGTTAAAACTTTAGAATTAGATATACTTTTGATCTCACTATGAAATTACCTTTGAAGTTCTTTGAAGAACTGTTTCAAATCACGTTTATAATATGCTCTGTCAAGATTATAGTGGCAGGATGAGGTTTTTCTTTTGCAGGCTGTAATGTGTATCTAAAAAAATATGAAAAAGGGATTGTGGAAAATTTAAAAACTGAATGCCTGGGTGTTGCATGCTTTGAAAACTCTAGCAGTAATCCATCTTAAGCAATATGGAGCTATGAAAGTGTATAGGCTAGGGAAAGAATACTTACCCTCATCATAGTGAGCATTGTTTTAATTCATTAAAGAAAACAATCGCACTAGATTAAATACCTTTTTATGAAAAAAAAAAGATTTACATTACATTAATTACAATCTATCGTATTAAAATTCCTATGAATATATTTTAGTATAATGTTTTACAATGTAACTTTCCCCCCCAAAATGTTGCTGCTATAATTTGATAGTTTACTTTGTTGGGACCTACTTTGGATGGTGATGGAGTCCCCACAATGTCACTGTATGAAAAGTGGTGTCGCACACACTTTATGTCTTCAGCTCTGATGTAGTTAATGAGTTGTGTTGGTGTGGATGAAAGTGCAAAATAAAATAAATTAGTCAGGGGGTCTTATGTAACACAGCCTCATCAGTTTTCTTTCCTTTTTATGCTACCGTCCACCTGCCTCTTCTTTTGAATCAAAGGTTTTTAATCTTTGGTTTCTGCCATTTTACTCTAATCATTAATGCTAAATGCTAAATAATGCAAAATAACAATAAGGGCCAATAAACACTGGGAAAACATCTCATCATCCAGGAGCTTCAGTGATACATCAGACAAAAGAAAACAGAGTAAAAAATAATGACACTTAAAGGTCCATATAGTCTAAAGGCAGATGTCCATGTATACTTTGATTATAAAGCAGGTCCAGGTTCTATATTAATACTGTGAAAGAATCAAAGCCTCAGTCCACAGAGAAATGCACACAGCCTGTATTCAGAAACTGAGCCTTAAAACCAGCCGTCAGGACTTCTGTAACTTTGTGATGTCACAACAAAGCAGTCACCACTGTCATGCCCACCTGGACCCACCAACCAACCTTGCAGGATTTGGTTTCTGGATTTTGGTTTGGTTTTCTGGTTTTTGGCTTGTGTCACCGACCCTTTGTTAGTGGAGCTCCAGAGAGAGGACACGTACATTGAGATGGTTTTTGGTTCTTAAACCCAAAAATATATCTTCTTATGGATCAACACTTCAAATAAAACACAGGTAAAATCTTCATGATTCAATTGAAGTATTGACATTAGATAAGCAATATCGAGTATATATTTGGAAAAAGACAGGGACACATATATACCCAAAATAAGGACCAGAAATAAATTGTGTTCGATAGTGTAAAAGCACCATAATCAATCTAAAGCATTAGAGTACCTCGATACAGGTGATTGTGATTATTCACCTGGTTGAGGAGCAAATCTGAAAAGCTCTCACCCACCATGTTCCACTGAGCTTTCTGTTTCTAAACAATACATCCTGGTAATGTTGAATATCTACTTTATTCAAGAAAATAATGATGCTATACAGAATCAATTTATTTCTGTTTCTGCATTTCCCCAAATATTTTTGCAGTGTAATTGAATTTCATGTTTTAGTTTGGGCCAGTTTTATAGTGACTTCCAGCAAATTGGGATGAAATCTGACTTATTTAAAAGAGTTACCACTGAAATATAATTTGCCACCCCATGCTGCCACTATGACGATTGTTAGAGAATTGTGTGGGATCAGCCGACAGTCATGGTGACTGAGGCTTGCTGCAGTAGAAGTTTTGCTCCTGATGAACTGACGTCTGTGGAAAAAGCCTCAGTCAAAGTCAGAGAAGCCAAGTTAAAATACATACAGTATATGGATTATAAATTACATTCAAGGACACATTAACCGTTAAGGCTTCAACTTAATCATTTTGTTACAAATGCACAAATGCATAATCACAAGGACATACAAAACCTCTGACCCTCTCCCACTAAGCTTTTGCTGCACCACTGCTGCTCTCTGTCCATGAAAATATTCAGCTTTAAAAAACTGAATTTATCTCATGAGTGCCTTCCTGTACCTCACAGTTTAATTGAGCAGACACATAGCTTCCCACTGGAGTCCCTTTTCTGTGCCACCTGTTGAACAAAAGTCCAATATTCACCAGCTTTTCAGCCTTCGTTTGGACCACCAACATGTGAGGAGATTATTTGTCTCTCTTTGGCTTGTTAAATGGTCCACCCTCTAAACCAGCCACTTTGTCTCTCTGCCATTTCACGCTGGGCATCAAGTACATGCAGCGTGTTTGAGCTTGGGAGCCGAGGAGACTGTCCTCATCAGAAAAAATGACAGCATTGATCACTTGTTCAAACACTTTAAAACACCAATGATTTTGTGAGCTCTTGCAGCTGTGTAAATAAGACTGTCCTCACTAACTAGCATTGACACCAGTAGGTTGATGTTGTTGTCATACATAAAGCTTATGACTTTGATTCAGGAGAAAACAAGTGATGTCCTTCTCCTAGCAACAGTCTATACTTTTAGTTGTCTAAACTTTACCAGAGCTTAATTATAAAGGGGCAGATCAAAATTCAAATGATTTAATTGTCATATTAGTCATTTCAGAGGGCACTGACAAAGCACAAATCATAAATTCTCCTATAAAAGATGGTATTTATAAGATAGCCGAGGCTTGACATGAACAAATAAAGTCTGGCTTCTAATAAAGGCTGGGTAAATAAAACATTGAGGGCAGTGGGATTACCTGTAACAACAGTCACGTCATACTCACCACTCTGCTGCTCTGGCTTCTCTTTTTTAAAACAGAAATGTTTTCATACATATTCATTTCCCATTTTTTATTCTTTGCCATTTGTACAGTAAAGCTACTTTCACTTCCTGGTGTGTCTTTTCAAATTAAAATAAAGGATAGGCTTCAAGACATTTGATGTGAAAATTCATTCAGGGAAAATGGAAGTGGAACGCCTGACATGACTCTTGCAGTACTGATGGAATTAGTGCTGCAGAAATCGACATAACACTGAATTTATAGATAGAGGTAAAAGTAGAAATAGGCCCTGATTGGCTTTGCCATCGAGTTAAATGCTTTTATTCACATTGGCCACTATTTGAGAATTCATGGTATTTTGCAGTTGAATTTGTTGAAGCTGGAAGAGTTGGCCAACAGCTTTATATTGGGTGTTGCTATGGGGGTGATGAGTAATTAGTCAACCATGCAGACAGGTGAACCAGTGCAATATAGTAAAAGCTACAAAGCCTGCAAACTGAAGTGTTGATTCTCAGTGAGATCGACAGTACATATTAGTCGTACGTATTGCAGGGGTTTGTTTGATTCAATATTAATAAAGTAAGGCGAAGTTGAATTTTAAAGTCAACTTTAATATGGAGAATTATTCTTCATTTCTTTGTGACTTTGAGGCATGAATCTTTGATCCACACTCTCTGCGTTCCAGGACAAACTCCTGGAGGAAATGTGGAAGCAGCAGGACAGTCTAGAGGGTCCCACAGCCACAGCAGCGGAAATGCCCACCTCGCCTGAGGCTGGCGGTGGATCGGAGGAAAATTCAAAGGACAGCAATCCCCTGCTAGAGCGACTCAGAGCCCTGGAGGTAAAGTGGATTGCATGGTCCACTTCTTCCCCTTCCCCCAACTGTTGCCCATTTCCCCACTTCTCCTGCTCCCCATGTCCTTTCCCCTCAACCCTGAAATGTCAGATTGATCGATACATTGTCGCATGTTTAATTGAATCATTTCACTTGATATATATAGAGACTTGGTGTAAGTGACCAGCTCAAGGGCAGGCAGTCATCTAAGGACTGAACATTGATGTATTGGCCACAAGATGATCCGTCTGATCACTACAAGTTTTTGTTTCTGCCATGTATAAGATGGATTACAGGGTTGTTGATATGTTGTTAGTTCATTCCTATCGTTTGACTCTGACAAGCAATTACACGGATCAATAAACTAATTATCACATTTTTTACTATAGCAGAGGTCAGCATATTGTGGCCTGTGGTCCGTTACCTAGTTGTGCTTTTTTTTTCTTACTGGGGTTCATCAAGTCCTTTAGGCATGTTGCAGAAATCTACAATTTTTGTGATGTCAAACTGGGTTTTATGGTGTTAAAATGGAAAATTCCTAGCTGAGGGGTCAGCTGTTTTTAAATCAATCTGAGATCTAATTATACAAACGCTGCCTTAGGTAGATATCAATTCCTGGAGAACAGTAGGACATGAAAAATGTCAGTTACTGTCTAACTCAATCATATCAGCTTATAAAATCAAAAGTATTTACTTGTTTAAATTAAATAGCGCAAATGATAATCAACCACTGTCACGTGTCATTAATAGCTTCTGAATGTTGTGGCTTCATTTGAAAATATCAATGGGACATGTAGATGACAAACACGTACAATCAGTGTGTCATCATGCCTCTATGCATCCTGGTACACTACGGAAAATGAGAGGCCATTATGCAGGAGAGCGATCCTTGGGGCAGGGGGACAGCAGAAGACGAAGGAGTTGTTCATATCCAGGAGGTGATAATTAGAATGCTGACAGGGTAGTTAACATTTGGAGTCAGTGTTCCAGTGAATGTACAGTGCGCCTCTGTCACACCTTCCCTGCTGAAGAGGTAATAGGACTTACCATCTGTTGAGAGGGCTCAGACAGCCATTATTGATCACACTGCTATATGTACTGAAACACATAGCCTAAAGGAGAAATCCCCCTAAAAACAGAGTTCATTGTCATATTCTGCATGGTCTTTGTTTTACTGGATGTGTTGTGATTTTTGACCTATTCTATATGGTTATGTTTTATCTTTTTAATATATATGATCAGTAGATCCTTACATGAAGGCCAAGAAACAGAAACTTCTTGTCCTGAGAATCATTTTTTATCTTGTTCTCATTTTACTTGACTATGATTATCTTTGCTATAATCATGGTCCCTTCTTAGAAGATATGAATATAAATGAACTTCTTCTTGGCTCACAGAGAGAAAACTTGTTAAACTCAGGAAAAGTTGTAATTATTTTTGGTGCGAGAAGATGTGACGAGGGATGGTTACTGGATGTCACACCTTTGTGCTGATCTGTAGAGATGCTTGTCCTTAAACAAAATGTGTCTGTGAGACTGAGAAAACACTGAACTTTCGGTTGGTTGACCAAAACATGTTGGTTCGTAAAATGGAAGGCTTAAAACAGATTGGTGTTAGACGGTTTACGCTGTCTTTTTTATTGTTTATTATTCAACTATGAATATCCAGGAATTATATTTCAGTTAAAGTGTAGCTTAGTGGCTTAAAGTCAATGATGCACACTGATCCTTGGACAACTAAATGAAATTTACGGAGATTTCATGAAGCCCTGCACAAATCATTGAATAGCATGAAGCATTACATTGTACCTTATTTCCACTATATGTGTCAAAACTGCACCCATTCCCCCCGAGTCCTAACTCTGTCGAATCTGAATGGATTCAGCATGACTAACACTTTGTGAGGATATCATTATCTCCAATGTTCATCACAAATAAACGTCCAAAAATATACTTAGAAAATATCTCACTACTCACAACTTCCTTGTAACTGCAGAGCTTGCCAGAGAATCATCTAGTTTTCTTCAGTATCAGTGTCATCCAGTGAGAGTTTTCTGTGCAGACATGGGTACACTATGAACAAGAATTGCTAACAACTAATTCAGCATAACTTTCACTGCCAATTTGCCACAATGTAAATAAATATAGGCTAAAAAAAACAGGTCTTATATTGCTCACAGTCAGGGTTCCAATTACGGGGGATTGAGGGAGTCTGACCCCCAGATTAAGACTTAGACACCCCTAAAGTGGACCATACCATTTCTTAACCTGGATTTTAGTTTAATATCTGGTTTAGTTTAGTTTTTTTGCTTAACGTCTGCCTGCCTCAGTGGCTCACATCTTGGAGGTTCTGCCCTCGTGCCTCAAGCAAGTTGATACACTAGGTAAATATAATTAGCAGTAGCAAACTCTCTAGTTTGTCTAATAAAGTTTACTTTCTTACCTTCAGAGTTTCTGAATTAGACGGTGTCAAGTATCTGTGGATAACCAGTCATTTTAGCTAGTTTCTCATTTTAGCCTTAAGTTACAATTTAGCTAATTAATGTTAACTAGCTGATAGCTCGCCCTTTGATTTTCCAATGTCATATATGATCTAATGTTAGCAAACACTGGTGCTCAGTCATGAGCAGTGGAGAGACAATGGCGGTGGCGGTTTTGTCTTTTTCCTCTTTGATAAAAGCTTTTATAATAAACTCCCTCTTTGTTTCCACTCAGGAATTCAGGGTGTTTACCTGTTTGGGTCATTGAATAATATCAAAATCCATGTTTGCTGAAGGATCATTAATTGTATTAGCAGTGGTGGAAAGTAACTAAGTACATTTACTCTAAGTATTGTGCTTAAATACAGTTTTGAGGTACTTGTACTTTGCTTGAGCATTTCCATTTTATACTACTTTATACTTCCACTTCTACATTTCAGAGGGAAATATTGTACGTTCTACTCCACTATATCTCTTTGACAGCTTTAGTTAAACAAGCAAGATACTGTAAGGACTGTGACACTTCAGTTCACCGAAGCACACGGCTGCTCTGTACTGGGCTCCCTTGTGCCTTAGAGAGAAAGTTGACTCCCCCGATTGTCATTGTATAATTCTCACTCTGCCTCTGGTGAAACTACTTAATGAGTCCATGCCATTATACTATATAGAGAATAATTGCAAAAAATGTTTTATTAAAACGTATAGTACAACTCACATGCAAATTTATAGCATTTCTGAGTAGCCCAACTTATTCTGAAAATAGCAATAATAATGTATAAATAGCAATGCTAAGCTAAGACAGTTGTGACTCTACTAAAAGCCTGTAAATAATGAGAGACAGAACGAAGCAAAGGATTCAAATTAAACTGACCAAACAGCAAATACATTGGAAGATTTTATAATTTAACAATGAAGCAACATTCCATGCACCATGTGTATAAGTGCGTCGACTATAGATGCTTTAATGTAGCATCCTGCATCTAGATACTCAGAATAATTGTGTGTGAGTATTTACCAGCATGGATGCTTGCTCAATTATGTCAGTGATATTCCGGTGATATTTCATTTTCTGTGGTACTTAAGGAAGCCTGCATAACCACTCTGTCATTTGTGATTATCTTTTAGATTTAAGTGCCCCCTTAAATTACACCAATATCCTCGACTACTTTGTTGACCCTAATGGATAATTCTGAGTGTACTTTGTGGTTTTCATGCGGCTGCCTCTTCATGGTGGCTGCCTTTATTTTTTATCCACATTTGTAATTAAACTTTAACACTGAACTGAAGAAACATTACAGGGTTTTTCATTCAGTTGGAAACTACGTTCCTGTCATTATGGCACACTTGGGTACCTTCCATGTAATTTACCATGAAAAATGTTAAAATATTTGCTCTCAGAACCACAAAAAAAGAGTGAGAAGATAAATAATAAAAACAGACTGAGCTAGCTGTGGTTCTTGACAGAGGAGAAGTCAGTGACTCTTCTCAGCTCCTCGACCGAAAAGCAATTTTCTGTGGAATTTGACAGTTAAGCCTAAAACACTGATTGATGCGATGCTCTCTGCAGATCAACCATGTTAACTGTGAGAAAACAAGGATGAGGGAGCATGGTGGTAAGCACCCTGCCAAACATTTACATTTTCGCAAGTGATTTATTTTTCCATTCAGGATAAGTTTTGCAGATTTAATACAATATGCAGATTGAAAAAACAGTTCTTTAATTTCATAAATTAAGACTTCGGGCTTCATTTTCCGGATATTAATCAGTATCGTTGCAGCAGCCAGTCACTCTTAAAATATTGTGCTGTAATATTGTGTATTATCACTTTAGGTTAGAGTAAGGATGACACCAAGCTGTGTGAGGTGAGTTCATCTTTGAACACAGCTCACTCCTGTGATTATCAGCCATTACTGTGATTATCTGTGAACCTGCTGTGCAGAGGAGTTGCCCACAGCACATGAGAGAAAACAAGTCAGCGCAGGTAGCTCAACTTTTAAGATTTACTGGACTAATCATTTCAGTGGAAAGTCACCTCCTGAGTTCCCAGAATGCTTTTTGTTCCCCGTCGGGCGAAACCGCTGTCAGTAATTGAATTATACCTGGGGTACCTCAAGTGAGCCTTGCAGACACAGTGAAGGTCTGCAGGACGCCTGAAATTTAAAGCATCATTCATTTAGAACCATAGTTCTCCGGTGAACCTGCAAAGCCCACCGTGCTGCAGAGAGACAGCCTTTGTATCTGTCCGCCTGTCTGGCTGACTGTTTTTGGCGAACAGAAGACAACATCCTCAAAAGCTCACATTTAACCGCAGGAGATTGATAAAGTATTTCTGATTCTGATTCTGATTTATCGTGTCGCACATGTGTTTTTTGCTGGAACGACCATGGTATTTGTCATGTCTAATTGACTCTAGCTGAGACTTGAAATCTTAGCTATACAAGTTTTACCAAATTATACCTGGGTGGCAGTAATTACTGTAATTTTTGCAGCTGAACTGTCTATCTTTCTTTGTGCAGGCGGAAAATTCTGCTCTGTCGATGGAAAACGACAATCAGAGGAAGCAGTATGAACGCTGTCTGGATGAGGTGAGTCTTAGTGTTCTCACAGCACTTTGAAGAACTAACATGTGTGACATGTTGCACACTCATATCAGTGTCAGATTTGAAAGGAATAGTTTGACGTTTTGGGAAATAACTATTATCAAATTCTTGCTGAGAGTTAGATGGAAGATTCTACCCTCTCATTTCCAGTGTTTATGCTAAGCTAAGCTAACTGTCTTCTGGCTTTAAGATAATAGTTTGTGTACAGACATAAGATTGCTACTTTTCTTTTCAACGGGAAAAGAATATTGATATCAGACTTGTTCCCTTGTGTTAAGTGAAAACTAGAAGAGCAGAAACTCAGAAACCACACAGACTTCTAAAGCTCATAAACACGTTTGATCTAGTTTGTTTGATTTTTACTGCACAAAACTGTACAGCACTGTATTAGAATAAGTTGTGGGTTTTTATGTACTTTATCATACAGACTAAACAAACAAGATACAACCGTCCAAAGCGCATGATCTGAAGCGGGTGGCGCGAATGCATTTAGAGCCCATCCATGTCACTTTTGATATTTTAACAGTTGCTGAGCCAGGAACACGGTTCGGACGGGTTGTACTGAGTCTATTCATTAATCATGGGAGTGTTTTGGGCGTAACGTCCAATAAACCAATCACAGTGCCATCTCCCATTCCCTTTAAAAGCCAGGCGCGCTTGCACTTTGGCAGATTGCTATTATAACAGCGCAGCGTTTCACACAGAGTTAGACTCTATTTGCAGCGAGACGATTACATATTGTGACTGACCAGTGAGCCCAGTACCGACACAGACACTCAGCAACTCAGGAAACGCTGAGTGAGTCTGCACAGCTGCAAAGCTCTACAGTGATGTAACGGAACAAATCACAGCGTCTTTTATGTTACATTACGAAAACTGTGAATAAATGTTAGATTCATTATGAAACTGTGGTGGAACAAATTTAAGTGATGAATGAGAAAAGCTATGGAGGATTCAGAAAGAAAGTGCTTCTCTGCAGAGTCTTATGTCAGTGTCGTACAGCACACACTGCTGTATGTCACAAAGAAGCTCTGACCTTCTGTGGGCTGTATTGTCACGTTCCACTGACTAATCCAAACATCCGAAGCCATTTTCAGCTCACTCTGGTTGTGTGTGGCGGGCACATTTTGCGCCCGCATATGTAGGTGCATGTTACTCTCTTAATAATGCGCCCTTAAAATAACACTGAAATACTGCACCACTGACTTAACACCAGGTTTTTGTTGGGCAGTCCCTTTCCGCCGCCTCACAGTAGCAATGCATCAACACTGCACCCGACCACACCTCATTTTAAGATCAACACGCCCATGGGAGCTCAGATGGACGCAAGTGTATTTGTTATTTAAACAACATGGACGCCGGACAGGAAAATTACAACTGTGTCAGTTTGAAACTAGCTGTAAGATAGAGCCCTTAGCATGTTGGAAGGCAGACTTTTTCAGTCTAAACAGAGCCAGGCTAGCTGTTTCCCCCAACCTCCTATTCCTTTATCTTTCTACTTAAGTTATTTGGCGATCAGGCCTCCGACAGTCAGAGATGACCATCAGCTGCTGTAGCTAAGAGACTCGCACACACTCTGACTATTATCTATAGTGTTAGTGAGGTCCATGGAGGAAAGCCAAGAGAGGCGTATGTCTCTAATTGAAGCGGACAGACAACAGAGCCCTGGGCGGTTTGAGAGTGAGAGCTCAGCGCTCGGGAGGACAGACTCCTTCCCTCTTCTTTTTCTCCCTGACAACACCGTGATTGTCTCTCCATCCTTTTTCCCCGTCTTTCCTCCATCTCTCTCCAGCCGACAAGACCGCTCCACTTTATTTTTTCTTAGCAGCCTCCACTAATGGGCTTGTTACCATGGAGATTGCTGCCCATGAGAATTTAGCATATTCTGGCTAAGGACAGAAAAGAGTTTCAGCCGAGGGATTCATTTCTCTTCTGCTGCTTTTCAGTCTTATTATACACATGAATCGTTTTTGGGGAAATCATTCAGAGGGCTTCCTGTCATGGTCTGAATGAGCTGAGGCGAGTCGTTTTGATAGATAGATGATAGTTATTATTCCAGTGTCAAGGTATAATGTGCGCTTCTGCTTCAGAACTCAAAATAAGCAGAGGAGCAAGCATTTCTTATCGTGCTGTTTTACAGCCACAAAAATAAACTGAACTTTTTCTGCTTTTTTGTCAAGATGTATAGAGAATAGAAAACTTAGACCAGACCTATCCTTATTACACCAAGACAAGGGGGGAACTTAGGAACCATAGAATTGTTCAGATTTTTTCCAGAATATTTTGGTTTATTTATGTGCTGCGGACAAAGTTGGATATACTAACTGCAGGCAACCGCCATGTGATTTCACTGAGTTTGTGATGCAACATGTTGTCAATTTGTCCTCACAGCAGCTTACATGCCTCCAGATTCTTTCTGATGGTGTTCGCAGTGGGTCATTTTCATTTAAAGTCTGTCTGCATTTCAAAGCTTTACAGACGTTTCCGAAATCCATTTTAAAGTAATGACCAGACTTCTGATCAATTTTTAACATATTTTTTTACTTTCTTTTTCCTCGTGTCTCTCCAAGGTTGCTAACCAGGTGGTCCAGGCCCTCCTCACACAGAAGGTTTGTCTCAGTCTCTGCACCACTGACGCACCCTTATTGCAGACAGCCCTTAGATTCAGCCAGAGAAATGAAGACTTTCACAGTGTTGAGTAGCTGCATGTCTCTTGCCTCACAATCTTTCAAAGTAAAAGACATCTAAAAATCATTTGGGGTTAGTTTTGGTGGTGACAAAGTTCAGCATCAACAATCAGTTCCACTCCAGTTTTGGACTCTTTAATGAAGTGATGTGGACTCAGATTTGACATGACAAAATTAAAAAAGACAGACTACAATACAAGTGACTTGTGACTTCACATGAGCTGAAGCTTTTTGACTTAGAACAACTCGATTCCTCCCCAAATGCAAAGATAAAAAAAAAAAACATATGTGCAGTTAATCAACTTCATTTTCTTCCAACCAATCATACTTACATACCTGTAACAACAGTAGGTCGAAACCTATTGCTGGACCGGGTTGTATTTGCATTCTGCCTAGTGTCAGTTTAGCTTCAGCCTTTTATCTGTTTGTTTCTCTCCTACTTCCCAATAAAGCAGTTCTCATTTACATGTTTTTCTGTTTTTGTTGCCAGACAAGGGAACTAGTTTGAAATGAAGGCCCATTAAGACTACATGTGAACTTCCAAGCTGCTGCTTTGCACTAATAAAATCCTGATTTTATAACCGTGACATCATTTTCCAAAAGAATAATATAATACCTGATCAAACAAAGTGTAGGACCTGAACTTGATTTGGAACTTGTTGGTCGTGACTTAGGACTTCATAGTCAATACTACAGATTTACTTGTGACTTACAAAACACTGACTTTGTCCCAACACTCAACGGGACGAGAAGAACAGCCCCTGTCATCTTCATCACTCTGCTGGATTAATATACAGCACAAAATGATGTTGAAGCTTTTAATTATACTTACACATGAAGGCAAAATGAGAGAGAGGCCCATGGATTTTGGAAAATCTTGAACTCACAGAACTATCATTTAAATAATTCAAATAAATGTATTAATACAACCACAGTGGAATAATAAATGATTGTGACAGTAAAACTTTTCAGCTTACTGAAAAGTAAACAAGCATTTTGGCAAAATGTACTTATGGATCAAATGAAAAAAAAAGATGTTTGGACTCCATGCTGCAAAGTAACTGCTGCAGCCATCAGATGAATGTAATTCATTGATGCCCATTTAATTGTCATTAAATAAGAATACTCACTCAAAATACATTACATATAATAATTGTGTACATGTATTTACTTTGCACATGCAGTCATTTGTTTGTGGTAGCTACACTAAGTTATAATTCATTTGCTAAGCTGATATGATGTATTCTTAACAAAGCATATTTAAATAGTTTATGTTGCAACGATAAGATTCACCAACAAAATGCTCGACTACTTTTTGTAGCTGTTGCTTTGATGTTGTTTTTTTCGCCGTCATGTGTTTCTTGCATAAATACGGCATTGTGTCCCGCAGCTGTTAAATTAGCATCTGATACACGTGTAGTGTAGTTCTCTGAAATATCCCCGTAGTCACCATTATCTGTCCATTTTTCTCCTCTGTGGGGGTTTCTAGGACTTGAAAGAGGAGTGTGTGAAGCTGCGGACCCGTGTGTTTGACTTGGAGCAGCAAAACCGCATACTGAGTGTGCTGTTCCAACAACGTGTCAAAATGTCTGCGATTCCTGTCTCCCAGGTAGGAGCACATGGTACAATGGACACAGACACTGACAGACGAAGCCTGCTTCAAGGCTGTTTGAATTTTACATGAGCAGCGCTCCACTTCTAAAGGTTACTAACTTTCAAAAGGACCACAAAGAGAGAGAAATCCACCCAGAATGCAATTCAATTTAAATGGTTATGTTGTCCAGTTTCACAATATGACTTAGGAAATGGAAATGGATTCATTTGGGCCTTGTATTCTTTTATTCTCAAACAGTGTAGTTAGTGTCACAGTAGCTTGCTCCAGTGCACTCAAGTGACCTTTCATAAAGCTGTAGCTGCAAAGTGACAGTGTAGAAGTCAGAAAATGTGCTGAACATGTTTCTTTAATTAAGATGCTCTCAACCGTGGAACGCCAGGGATAACCGGTGAAAGCCCAGGCCTTCCTGCTGTATTGTTAGCCTTCATGACAACTCAGCTGCTCTGCTCAATATATTTTTTCTATTATCACATTTTTATTTTTTTCCTTTTAACACAAATAGATATAAAAAATAATGATGCACAGCCAGTGAACATACTGTAACATCATGTGTCCCACCCACAATGTTATAAATACAGAAAAAAGAAAAGACCAGGACGTGTGGAACAGTTCATGTAGATCTATTAAATGGGCAAGGTTGATGGATCGGATGTGGGTCAGATATGTAGCAAACAAGAGATCGGGAAAATGTTTTTTGTATGAAAGTTGATTAACTTACTATGTGGACTTTGACAGGAGTCGCCACAGAGAGAATCATCTCCCAGCTCTACAGGTCCTCTCAGCTCTGTGTAGGGTTTTAGTGTATTTTTTCTGGTTTGTTTTTCTGGTTTGCAAAGTCTGCTCTTTGTAAACTTTGTGTTAACTTTCCAGATATGTGGCTCTGAAACGTAGCATGAACAAGGACTTTAATTATCCTCTGTGGCAGTGACCACAATGCACAGCTTTCAGTAATTATTATGCTGAAGTTTGAGCTTATCTAGACGCTTAAAGGCTCAGTAACTTAACAACCCCTGACAACATGCATTAAAAGTGGCTGCGGCTACATACTGATATTTCTTGCACACCCTGGGAGACACTCACAGCCTCACTAGACTACATCACACATTCAAGTTACCCACAAGGACACCTTGCAAAAGCCACTTATTTCCAGCATCAATAGGCATCTATTTTCAGAATAAAAGCCCTGAACTGCGCTACCCAGGAGTCGGTGGAGATCAAAGCAGAGCTAAAAGGACACCTTTTAGCTGTCAGGTCACCTGAAACAAGACTCCAAATTGATACTACAACGTGCTAATGCTGCTTTGTGCTTCTCAATGTGTACATACTGTTTAGAAGGTGATAATGTCAGTAGCGTCAGTGTTTTGCTTTTAGCTTGTTCTGATGCCTGCAAGTGGCCAAAAAAATTGGTTATGACACTATAGGTTTGTAGTTTACAAGTAGTAGAGTTACTGCTGACAGCTGACTGCTGTATGTATGTGGCGTTACCTCGTAGTGTGGGGGGGTGGATTGTCCCAGATTTGTAACTCCAATACTCTTTCAGTCTCCAATCTTCCTGGCAGTGATGAGCAGTGCTTACAACACACTTCAGTGTCTGCCAGCATTTGGGTTCTGGTTATCTATTGCCTCAAAGTTGCAACAACATTTGGAGAGTGGTCATTCCTCATGACAGCAGAAGCCTTGGAAAGGGGTTTTGGTTGTCAGACATGTCACTGAGAACAGGGTTAGGCAATGTCAAGAAGTTCATTAGACGCTGATGAAACTCGGGGCAAAGAGTCGGTTTCGGACACTTAAAGTCAGAATAATTAGTTTTCAAGGAAGTCATGATAACTCTAAAAAAAACACTGTCAAATATTGCTGTTATATACTGTTTTATTTATTTCATTTATGTTTTCACTGATGCTCATGTATCTTTGAAAATGTTCATGTTCCATCTTTTAAAGAGGCATGTTAAACTATCAATCTGGAATTATGCATCTTTTCCTTCCCTCTTTATTTCAACTGCAGCAGTACACAGTGTGACAGCACCTGTACAGTTTGATTAGCTTTTCACTGTTCCTCCTCTTTTTTATATAAGTATTTTGAAGCTTGTTCATGTAACTTCGCTAACAGGCTTGATTTGGCCGCTTTGATCAATGTCTAACAATAATGAGGCAGCACTGCTCTCATGCTGCACAGCGCCGCCTGGACAGACATACACAGACAGACATTTTCAACTGAGCAAATACATTTGGTCCTGAAGTATGTTCAAAGTGAAAGTGGTGAGGTTAGTCAAACATGTAGAAGACTTCATTTACAGAAATGACAAGTATTTGTTATTAACTGTGTCAGAGGAAAAGCTTCTGTAGAAGAGGTCAGAGCTTAATCAAACTACAAGTTGAAGTTTAGTGGTGGAGACGTTGAGGTCATGTGACCGTGGTGTAGTTGGTTTATAGCCTAGCATTAAATTTTTACTTCTGCTGATTGTATTTAGGCTTCAAACATCATGAAGTGATGTTCATTAGTGAAGATGATCCTGCTGAACTAAACCTGTCAGGATCATTAACTGTTGTTTGCCACAGAGTTTATTTTCTTCAGTAATCCAAAAGCCCATGTAAAAATCCCATTGGCTTTTTGTTAAGGGAACCAGGGTGATGCTAACACCTGGGTTGGCCCACAAAAACATGTGATCCCTGCAGACTCTAGTTTCAATCAAAATGAAGAGCAAATTTAAACCAACAATTTATTATTGCATATTATAACAATGTATATTATTCCTGACAGTGTTTGGATCGGTGAGTATTATCTCAGATAATCAAGTGGTTGAGTTTCCGTCTAATACAGAATTAAAAAAAAGACACAAACAAAATAAAACACAATAAAATAACTAGATTATATTTAGACCCGACTTGCGCCCAAGGACTATGTCCCTGCCACCAGAAATGAAAGCATGTGGACAAGCAGTTCACTTCTCCAGCATTTGCAGAGCTGTAGTTGTTGAATAGCACAGCACGCGCTTCAAGCATGTGGTAATTGGCTTCAAGAAGCCCATGAAATTCCTGCTGGGATAATAACAGCAAGGAATCCTGATCGCAGTTCAATAACCCAACGATTGTGTCAATTACAGATTACACCTTTTTGAATATAGAGCTGAAATAAAAGGCTAACAAGCTGGGCTCAACCATCCATTGCAGAGGCTTTCTTCCAATATTCAGCTCAAAGAAAGAAAGAATCATGTGTCCATCAAAAGTATCATATTTCATTTATTCATGGCAAAGTTGTCCAGCTAACTTTATACTCTTATTTTTACTGTGCACTGGTCAGCCACAGCATTAAAACCAGTTACCAGTTTTAACGCTGGGGCTGATCAGTGTGTAGTTTCTCTGTTTTATAACAGTTTGTCTAAACACAACCAGGCTGCATGTTTAACGTCCCCGACAACCTCTGTGGTCTCATTTACACACTTGTTAGCAACCGGCATTTTGCACGTAAAAGCTTAAAGAAAGTAGTGAAAGTAGAGTATTAAGTGACTGATTTTGTTGTCGAATAAAACACGGAAATTTTTCTCGAACTTGTGTTAACCACAGACCGTATTTCAGCCATTTGAACAAAAACCCATTAAAAAAACCCAGGGACTTCAGCGCTAGAGAACCAGAGGTGCTAAAATGCTAATTTAGTGTATTTCAAGATATAGAGGTCCAGATTTTCTACAATGACCACAATGCAACTACAACACATGCATTTTCAGTGAGGTGCACTCATCTCTTGATTCTTGAATACCTACAGGAATCCAGACTTTTAGCATGTGTGTGTGTATGTGTGTTTACACACTATGCAGTATAGCAAAGATGCCTTCTCCAAACCCTGTCAATGCTGCCATGTAACTGCCGTAGCCACATTCCAGTACTGATCTACCATTATTATGGATTTATTACTGGATCAACCTCTCAGCTGCAGCTTTCATCTGGCAGCTCACAGACCAGCTGTACTCTTCATTACTATCTGAAACCAGTTCAGGGCTGCAAACTCAGAGGAAGGAAGCCATTCATTGATGAAAACATCCTATAACTACCACTGTACACAGGACCACTTATGAACATCAGGCTTTTCTTCACATCTCAGCATCAGGATTGGTCCATTAACATCACAGACAGCCACAGTTTTCATGAACTTACTATATGTTGAGTTTTGCCTCA
Organism: Seriola lalandi dorsalis; assembly: GCF_002814215.2. Lineage (NCBI taxonomy): Eukaryota > Metazoa > Chordata > Actinopteri > Carangiformes > Carangidae > Seriola > Seriola lalandi. The sequence goes on from NW_019524938.1 coordinate 300,144, forward strand.
TTTTGGGTCCATTACAGCATGAAATATGTATAAAGTCTGTAGGGGCAGATTAATGTCACTAAATATTATCCAGGGTGTTGACAATCACAGGGTAGAATTTACTGTTCATCATGAAGTTAGATTGAAAGTTAAGACATACTTTAGCAATGGCGTAAATGCAAAATGTAGTTTATTTAGCCGATGACATTAAATTTTGATCTGTATTGAGTCCCTTTCTTCGTCTCGGCCTCAGCAGATACAGTACTTAGATGCATAATCGCTCTCGATCGGAGCGCTGGTAGAGTTTCAGTCAAAACTTTTCTAAACCGTTCAAATCCTAATGAAGCGACTCCTCTCACTCTTGTGCAGGGAGTCAGAATCATTATGCAGAAGACAGGAGAGAAGTTTCTTTGTTCCTAAAGGTCTCTTTGGATTGTCGGGGCTCTCAGCACGGCTCCTCTCCTTGGACAAACCTACGCCCCGTATTCAGAGGACCGGTTTTCCATCAAAGACAGAACTGGTCATTTACATAAAAAATACTGAATAAACTGTATGAATACTGCAGAAATTCCTTTCTCCAGCCTTTGGGAAATCATCATGGAAAGTCTGTGAATTCCCAGACCAGTTCATTAAGTATGCTGTGAGCCACGCAGAGCAGGAAATGCTGTCCTTCATCTATGACCTTTTCTGTAAAGGTCAAACTCGCAGACTCTTGCTGAAAGAGGGATTCATTGTTTGTAGGAGAACTGCATGTAACACTGCAGAGATGCTCAGCTGCTTCTGCTGGAAAGAAGTATGTTACATGGTGCATTTTACATTGTTTGGTTGTTTCTCAGAAAGTTTAAATCTTTGGCAACAGATTATTCATGCAGCAGCATTCGCTTAATATGAGAATTTCATATCAAGCAAACAGAAAGACCATTAATTAGTCATATTTCTTGAATTTAAGACTCACCTAATGAATAATATCTCATTAATTTGAATATTTCTGGTTATGTTTTGACTGTTTGACCTGCAGTTTGTGTCTCCACTCCTCTGCCAAACATTTCAGCCAAGTTTCCTCTGATTAAACGCTCTGGCTTCTGAGTAAAATAGTTATTAGATCATTCTCGGGCTAGAAAATACTTTATTGTTTTCCATTTGTTGGTGTGGATCATAGACTGTGTGGATGCTGAATTCCTAATCTTGGGAGCTACTTTTACTGTTTCACCAGGCAAGATGGTTTTTGCAACAAAAAAAAGTTCAAAATGTTAATAACACAACATTGCTGGCAGCATGACGAAAAAAAGAAAAAAACTTTTATGTGCCAAATACTGAGCCTTTGATTCACTAATGCAGCTTTCCCAGTTGTCCAGGAGGCTACATTAGTCGTGTAAGATAATTATCTCACGCCTGAAGCTTGAATTTTAAGCACAGTTGTTATATTTGTCTCCAGCAAAGTCACAAACAAAAGTTTTGAGAACAGGCCTTGCATTTAAATCACTGATTTCAAAGTGCAGGGTATTTTGGTTGTTGACTTCCTGAGAAAATTACAGATTTACAGATGAACAGTTTGTTTTATTTGTGGTTTTGATGGATGGATGTATTCACTGAGAGAGGTCAGGGAGTTTCTAGGTAAGATAATGATTCATTTACATGACAATACAAACTGTTGAATTATTTAGATTTGTGAAAATGGATTTTATTTTAAGATTAAAATAAAGATGCTGATGGTTAGTTACGGTAAAGTTAGCAAAACAGATGCCGGGTTTACTTATCCAGCAACATTCACATTCATTCATTCATTCATTCATTCATTAGCCATACTGCTTATCCCTTTAGAGTCGTAGGGGGATGGAGCCAACCCCAGCCAACACTGGGCGAGGGCAGGGTACATCCTGGACAGGTCGCCAGTCAATCACAGTGCTGACATATAGAGACAAACTGAGACAAACAGCCATTCAAGCTCACGTTCACACCTACAGGCAATTTAGAGTCGCCAGTTAACCTGAACCTGCATGTCTGGACTGTGGGAGGAAGCCCAGGCACAGGGAGAACATGCAAACTCCACACACACACACACACACACACACACACACACACACACACACACACACACACACACACACACACACAAAGAGACATTAACATTCTCTTAGCCTTAATATTGTCTCCAACAACTCAAACTGCTTTTCATTCCCTCTTAGGTTTGATCAAATGACACGATGGTTAAACTGCACTGAACATTTCTGAATTCATGCCACACTTAGCATGGGAAGCTATACCCAAGATATTGCTAATTATATGTTTAAAGCTGCATTGTAATGCTTTAATCAACAGCTTTCTGACATGTGTTTGGTGTCTTATCTGAACCTCTTTTAATGCCGAACACATCCAGCGCTCCAGACATAGGCGAAGGTCATTATTCTTCATAAGCCCCTTTTCTCTGAAGACCCTGGACCGCTCACCTGTGTTAGCGATGAGCCAGGCCGCTGAGACCAGATGAACAGTATGATTACTGCAACAAGAGATCGCAGCCTTTGTACTTCCACAAAGTGGGAGCAAAGAGGCCAGAATGAATTAGGCTCTGCACGCTGTTACAGCACTTGAAAAAAATGAAGCACAGGTCATTTCATTGTCCTCATCAGTGATGGAGAGAGGGAAATGATCAGTGATGGAAGGCTTTTTAATTGGAGACATAACACTGGTTGGGTATCAATTTGCCAGATAACACACTGGTAATGATGCATGAATTATTGAAATGGAAAATTTGTTTTTCACTGCGAGTTATGCTTGTTAGTTTCCTTAATCACTGTGACGGCACACCTGTTCCCAGTCAGGTAGACTGACTCTGAGCGAGGTTACGGCAAGGCTCGCAACTCTCAAGAGAAAACAAGAGTGAGACAGTTAGAACAACTCTTTCTGTTTCTTTCTCGATGTTTCCAGTCTGTGTGTTTTACTGAGTGAACATGCAAAGAAAATAGAGACAAGGGAGCGCAAACAGAAGATGCATGAATGAGGGTAACATGTTCATGTTCACCTGCTCCGCTCAAGCACCCACCTGTTTCCATGGACACAGTTCAATATTATAATCAGTGCATCTCGATCAGTCAGATAGCTGGTTGAACTACAATATCTTATGTTGTATATGACGTCAGTGTTAACATTACATTACGTGTTAAACAGTGTGTTGTTATGTCAGTACGTGGCCTAGTGTAGTGTAGTATTTCCCCACAGTGTGTAAGCCAGTCCAGGTGCTATTACAGTTTAGGCTAACGTTAGCGGTTCTGTCCTGCTCTTTATTAGATTTGGGGAAGTTTAGCAACGTTACCTGAGACAGCATCGCGTTTGCTAAACAGTCCTCATCCTAAAAGCCTTTTCTCTTGTTAAAATCTGAGACATAAGGTTTGAAAAATAAGTATGTAAGGAGCCCAAGAACAAAATAAATCTGTTTTTTCTTTATCAAACTTATAATACTTGGACTAACATAGTTCAGAACTGCAGTACAGGAACAATGCTGTGTCTTTATGTCTTCTACATGTGACATTAACTGGTGAGAATACTACGTTTTACTGAAGACATGTTGCTTTGACTTAAATCTTTTAGCTCGATGTCGTGTATGTGGGCTTTAATGTATATTCAAGACTGTCTGAGAAGATGTTCACTTTAAACTGAGTCATTCAAATGTGAGTCAGAAATGATTATTATTTATTTATTTTTTAAAACAACTTATAGAAGTGTTTGCTTAATTAGCAGGCGACAGCTGTCATTTCAGCCTCCAAATATCAGAGGAGGCTGTTTTTGTCTGAAATCAAGCACACATTGTTTAAAAAAACTGTTGCAAATTTTGAGAAGCAAATCTGTCTCTGTTGTCCTTTACTGCATAATGTGCCATGTGAGGACAGAAAGCCTGACAGATGTAGCAACATAATTGGCGGGGTGGATTAACACATGGTTTGTTTGATATACTCAGCACATGCAGTGGCCCGCGGAGGGATACAGGCTGCAGGGACCTGCACAATGTACAGACAAGTTCTGACAACGTGTTAATTTACTTCTATGATTAGACTGCGATTTTTTTTTTTTTTTTTTGGTTGTTTCAATAACTGCTTTGACTGTTTACAACAGCAGCGTCATCTCCCTGTGTCTCTGTGCCAGAGAGCCCTGGCTGTTTAAAATCCAGTGGCTCGGTGGCAGGGTCGTCTGTCACAATATTATTGTAATTCAGCGGCGGAGCGACACTCTGGAGACCCAGGACTGCGAGATTTTTAAACAACGGCTGGTTTCGCTTTCCTCAGATAAACTAACTGGGAGGGCTGCAGTGAAAGATAAAGGCAAACACATAACAAAGTAAAATGAATTTGCCCCTTTGAAGTGCTTTAAATAGCATTCGATATTGCCGCCGTGTGAAGTCATATTGTAAAGTCAGTTTTATTTGCCCTTTTTTCAGTGTCTGAGAAGCCAATTGCTTTTCCCCCGGCAGGGAGATTTACAACACAGGTACAAGGTACAACACAAACAGCAACTTTTCCTCACTGGCCTCTTTTTTTAAGATTCATATGCACTGATTTAAAGTTAGATTATGTAACTTTTCCACATTCAAATTTCTAAAAATGACAAGACCTATGTTGTATTTTTTTCAAGTTGTGTATTTACTTTATCCTGAACCAGAGGAACTTTTTTTATCCAGTTTTAAGTCGCATTTTTAAGATACACTTTTTAGATCTTGGTCATTTTCAACTACGTACTTTACCCAGATGAAGGATCGTATTCATCAAACGTCTGAAGTTATCAGAGAAACAAGCTGAGCAAACGTTAGACAGCTCAGCTCCCAGCCCCTACGTGACCTCCTGTGCCCGCTGAACAGCTCTGCTGAAACACTTCATTCAGTGTTTCTACCAGTTTTAATCACCTGGTCTGTTTCCGGAGAGCAGCGACTGACGCTGAAGGAATCCAAACCAGGAGAAACTGACTGCAATGCTGGTGAAGACAACAACTCCCATGATCTCGCGCTACTTCAAGATTACACCAAACACCGTCTTTTCTTATTGTTTAATTGAGAGAACCCTAGCGGCAGAAGTTACATCCTGTGCGTTTATCTGATAAATAACAAAAAAAAGTTGATTTGGAAATCAGGTTGCTGTCTTGACTTCACAATCGTTTAACAGCTAAATTGTTTCCCTTTAACCACAGTTTCCCAGTTGCAGATATAAATGTGATGCATCATTATCGCTTATTGTGACATATTTATTCACAAATCCTCCTTAGATAAGTATTAACAAAGTCAGTTTCTACACAGTCCTTCACTGGAACAGCACACATCCACCATGCAGAGCTACTAGCCAGTGCAGCCCGCTTGTTTTTCACCCCTGCTCCCCTTCCTCTCTCTGTGCACTGACACTAACTGAGCAGCGGTTCATCTCGTTAGAGCCCAGCCCAGCAGGCAAAACACAGAGCAGCAGCAAGGGGAGAGGGCAGAGGAGGTGAAGGTGACATGAAAAAGAAAAGACAGCAAGGTGTAGATGAGTGAGAAATATTAATGGCAGTGGCCTGAAGACAAGGCGGTGGTTAAAGCGGTGGTTAAAGCGGTAGCTGGCGCGGGTGATATAGTGAATGAGATGAGAGCGGTGAAAAAAGGCTGGAGTGGAGAAGACTGTGGTCTGCAGAGCGGTTGAGTGAGTGTAACCTTGCTTTGGGCTGCTCACGGGGACGCATGGCCAAATTTGGATGAGATTGTGAAATTTTAAGTGAACTCAAAAGTGCATTGTCCTCGTGGCTGAATGGTTTGCTGATCAGCAGCCTGCTTCAGCCCCAGTGAATCTGAAAATGGCTCAATAACAAATTACCACTTCAATATCCTGGACATGCCATTATTTCACACTTTTTTTTAGAAGTAGATACTGAAAACTGAATGGAGTTCAGGGTGAATGTCTCTCTAAATACAAAAAAAAGGAAAAAGCATACTACTGTTGGCAAAATACTGCCACCAACTCCCATTAAAAGCCCAAAACCAGACAGGAGGATCTGGCCTGATATATCTTGCCATCTCACTCCATTATTGTCCCAAAATGATTAAAGCATATCAGTGAACCACACTGTTGCTCTGGATTCATTCATTACCATAGAGACGCATTATAATATCCATCTCACACTATCCTGCTGCCATGATTAGCCAGAAATAACAGTTTGAGACAATTATTTGATTGGTAAAAAACAAATATATATAACAACAAATATATATATGTGTGTGTTTTTTACCAAGCAAATAATTGTCTCAAACAGTTATTTCATTACACAATTAGAATATTATATATGTATATGTATATATAGATATATACATATATAATCTAATTGTGTACCAGGGAGTGTGTGTTTAATCTATATTTCAGTATATCTGTAAAAAAAAATCAGACACACAAATCCACCCTTGTTTTTTCTGGTGGATCCTTCCAACACATTATATCTCATGCTGTTCACAACATGTCAATGTTATGTTTATTTGGCACATGATAAGTGCTGATCAATTCAGATCTATGATGAATCATACATCATGAATTGCCAGAACTGAAAGGAGAGATTGTTTAAATTTCCATTAGTAAATCTTAACACTAAAATGCATGAGTCATGGTGCTGTGATGTGCCTGGGATAAACGCATCAGTGTGATAGCCAATGCTCTGTGGAGGAGCTTTCACAAACTGCAGACCCACCAGCTCACATGGAATGTACTGTATTATTCTGACTGAGGAGGCTGGAGATGGATGCAGGGATACTATGATTTATTTACACAGGTCTGTGCGCCTGTCTGACTTTCAGCCTCTGTTATGAGTCAATCTCCAAAAACATGGATTTGTGTATGTCCCACAATGCAACTTGAGAAATTATTTTGCTAGATTCTCCTGTCTGGGAAACACCCATATATTTAATAACTTCTAATGCAGGCTTTGTATTCAAATTGTCTGCTACTGTTGGAAACTAGAAATAATGCTGATAGTAATAATAAGAAGAGAAACATTACTCACATAGCATGTTTGATACATATTAAGTACCTGTCCTGCTTTGATCTACTGCAGCCAGACAGAAAACTGCTTCAAACAAGTCATTTTAACTATTTCATTTATAAATGTGTCATTTATTTATTTATTCACTTCTTTTCCTCTTTGCCCTAACATAGATGTTATTTTAAGTAAAACAAAAAAGCCTGGCACTGAGCTTCTAAATCAAAAATGTCCCTGTGATCTCTGTATTTACAGAAGTTAGCATCAGAACAACTCAATGGTCAAAGCAGAAAACCTGGAGACATGTCAATATTGATACTGTCTTTAAAAATAGATTAATACTACAAGTTTGATATTTGAGTCAATGCTGGTTATATCCAGTGTGACTCATTATTTATTGCGTCCAAAGTAACTCTCAGAATGCAGGTTGAAGTACTGTGAATATATCAAGAGAACTGATGATTTCTGCCTTCATATGTTTAGTGTTTATACTCTATCTTTTAAAAGGCCTTTAGCTATTTTTCCATGTGGCTTTGGTGCTGCTGCAGTCAAGGGCACATACATTTTTTTCATCCTATAAAATAGTCATGTATGAATTTTATGGAACAGAAATTAAATATTAAGAAAAGTCATTTTACAAAGTGGAAAAACATGAAAATATGTGACATGGGGGAAAAAACATCTCCACCCCTCAGCCCTCACTCAGACTTGCCCTTGACTTTAAGCACAGCTCCACTCTGATTGAGGGTTTTGTTAAACTGTATCACTTGTGTCAAATCTCAGATACCCCTTGACACGCTGACTGTAATTAGTTCCAAGATTAATCCGCACAAGCACGGTCAGATGTGGCCTTCTCCTACAGTACTTCCCAAATAAAGGCTAGCACGGATAATCAAATAATAGGTGAATATCAATGAATGGACCAAATCACTTTAGTCCCCAGCTCCCTTATGCAATTATTTCCTATTCACATTAATTATTGCTAACAGATGACACTAATGACTTTGAGAGGAAGTTGGCCGTGGCAGCTTTGCAAACGATCAATGCTATTTTAAATGGGGTCACAACACTTGATACCTTTGGGTTCCTCTGATTGGAAATGGCACCAACACAAACAGCATTTGCGGCATGCCAGTGAACGGTGCCAGCGGCTCCTAGTAACAGACTTGGCTTTCCACACAGGAGCCTTCACAGATAAGTAGACCTATGAACCATGAAATGAAAACATTAAACTGTGAACCTCTGTAATAGAGAATCCTACCTTAAACACACCTTTTGGTATATTTTATATCATTCAATTTATTCAAATCAAAATAGAGACAAAAATCATAATGAAATGTGACTCAGTTGTCTGTCCTTTATCCTGTGTAATGATCATAATCAAAGATTTTCACTTTTCTGGGACATTGCCTTGGCAAAACTTTATTTATTTATTTACATGTATACTATAGCAAATGTTAAACACAGAAACAATTCAAGGTGCTTTACATAGGCAAAGAAAATAAGTTAAGTGTAAGAAATATCATAAAATCTTTTGAGGTAGAATAAATGAGATTTTTAAAATTTAATAAAATAAAATACATAAAATGAAACAATACAAAAAAAAAAATAGAAACAAACATAGACCAGAAATACAGTTAAAGTGCAGTAACGTCGGGAGAATCAAAGTGCAGAAGAGAAACCGTTCAATCAAAGGCACAGCAGAGTTTTTCATTTAGATCTGAAAGTGTTTAGAGTTGGGGCACATTTTAGCTCAACAGGAAGTTGGGTCTGTGTGCAGCATAGTGGCTGGGTTTGTACTCTTCAAGGACACCAGAGATGTATTTTGGCCTGGGATTATTGAGTGATTTACAAACTAGCAGGAGCAATTTAAAACCTATTCTGTAAGTAACTGGAAGCCAGAGTACAGATTTAAGAGCAGGAGTAGAGTGCTCAGTTCTCCTGGCTCTGATAGCAGCAGCATTAAGAAGAGGTGAAATTGTCTAAAGGTCTTTTCGAGGAGACCAGACAAGAATGTACTGACCCTGCTGGAGATGAAGGCGTGAAATGACAAGAGATGTCTTCTTGATATGGGGTTTTTGATTTGAGAATTGAATTGAAATAAATTTAATTGCAACCAGATACTTACTTGCTTTAGGCAATGGTAGAGTGAGTGAGTCTGCTAACTGTCCATATACAGAGATCACACAGGTATACTTTTGCTTTTTAAATAGTTTCAAGAAATAAAATGAAAGGCTTGAATGGTGAATATATGATGCATATTATATAGTAAGTACTGCATTTTGTATAGATTTGTTGTTGGACCTGCAAATGTGTTTTGTTGAAAAGGGCTGGAAATCTCCATACCAATTTTTATTAGCAGTTTTTATTAGCAGTACTGAAATCGAAAAGCAAAACGATGAAAATGTTATTTTAATATTAACATACAAGAGGTTAAATTAATAGTCTGTGAAGGCCTCAAAAGGAGTTTCTCAAATGCACAATGAAAAAACTAATATTCAAAATGACAAACTAAACTAGCATCTCAGCACAAACATGCCAAGTGTATTTAGGTATTATATTACCGTAAAAACAAGCTTATCAATAATCTTTCCACTAGAGGTTCACTGCTGTCACCAGTTATTCTGAATAATTAATCCTTGTATGCCTGGGTCTTTAGCTGGATAGTTTTCCACCTGCCACTCTTTCATTACTTTCTTTGCTATGTCATGTTAGGTTGATACTGTACAGTCATTAGGATTGATAAGAGCTGTGAGGCTGTAATATAATCTATGTTAGCCAGAAAACCAAAAAAAGAGCTCAAAGTGTCTAAAAAGCTGTGCAGAGCTGTGGACTTGTGTTGTTTCAGTTGGTTTGGCAGTACTAGTTGCTCCTCCACATCACAGTCACCAGAGTAATGTTTGTAATTACTGAGTCAACTGAGTTTCACATTATCACTTGAGACTTATGCCACTCTTTTCCATTTCAGATACATGTAAACAACTTTTCTTTTTTTTTTAAACTCAAAAGCATTTAATGTTATCTTTAAAAAGGAAATCACTTAACTATCAATCAATTAACCAATCAAATCATAAAACCTTAGTTGGACAGATGACAACTTGGTCAATATTACATGGAACTGCTGCTTCAGACGTAGGACTGCGGAGTCAAAATAACATGAATGTAATAATATATGCAGTGAATGTCCTCTCAAGGCTTTTAAAATCTTTCACAGCTACCTTTGTCATCACGTCTTTTAACCTCTCCATACAAGTATTTTGTGTTAGCTGAAGACATTTTCAGGGGAACTGTTCAGTGATATCTAGTTTCTATAAGGCTCTATGGGATATACTTTTGCCTGCTATTGCACTGCACTATTCAGTCAAGGGGTGTACAGTGTGCTTTTCTTTCTTTCTGCACAGTGTGGGTACATGGTTTCACTGGCTTTGGTAGAAAACGGTTCTATTCAGAAAATACAACCACATCTGAGTCAGAGCAACACTGTGTGAATGTTGATTTGGATTCAGTTTGCAGACTCTGACCGACAAGGAGCATCACCATCCAACACTAGTTAGTCTTTGTGCAGTTATATTTGAAACATGAATAAACAAGAGGAGGATCCATACTTAGTGAATAGTCTGCCTTCATATCAGAACAGAGGCATCACTTTGAAATGTCTCATTCACCAGGCACCCTCAAAAATAATCATGGTATACCTGCAAGGCCACAGATTGTGTTTTAAAACAGGAGCCATCTCACTAGTGGAGTAGAAAATGTCATTCCATTTCTCAATTAGCCTTTGGATGGGAAGAGACAGCTATGTATCCAGCATATTGATTCTTTCAGATCTGTGGCAGAGACAAATGGAGAGCCATGGGGCATTGTGTATATTGTTCACTCTACGAAGTGAATCTGTTGAATATAATGTCAGGAATTACATGGATGAACAAACATTGAGTTCACCGGAGTGACTGTGAGCTATAATTACAATATTTGACAGTACTGATGAATTAAATTGTGCATCCTATAAATATGTCTCTTATTGTCAATGCTACATCAGCAATGACATTTGTCATTTACTGCAGTGTTTTCATAATTATTGTATAACCTGACGTTATTGCTGCTGTATCCATCTCTTTATAGTATTTGTTGAATTTCTGATCATTGATTACATTATTAATTATTTTGCAGGAGGTCCAAAGAAATGGAAAAGCTGGTATTCCTGCAGGAAGGTGGCCCAGCCTGCTGAGCCTAACATGCCCACGCAGCAGTGGTAGTGGCAGTGGCAGTGAACTGTCACTATCCAGTGCTTGCAGTGAGTACTCCAGTGGCTCCCACACTTGGGCAGAAGGACGTGGCCTCTCCAAGCAGGTCGGTTTCATTTTAACTTCCATTCATCTTCCCTCAATTTGAAGTGTAAGTAGGTTGTCAAAGTAGAGTACTTGTGAGCATCTTTGTGGCATATTGGGTAAAAACAAGTGGTAATTGTAAACTTCTCTTGTAATGCACAGTGTGCCACAAGCCGGGACAAAAGGATGAGTGCAGGTTCAGTATCCAGCAATCATTCAGCATCAATCGAGCAGACAGACCTGGGATGGAAGGAAGGCCACATTCTGAAAGGCCTGAAGCGTCTCCAAATGTGCAGCTCCAAAGAGGCGTCCTCACATGCATCTGTACCACACTGCAAGGACTGTATGACCTCAAATGAGGGCATATACTCGCTTGGTGTAATGTGTGGCCTACAAGGGGCTATGGCCAAACAACCAGCCCCTCCAAGTAAACCTTTCAAGGCTGAAAAAGGGATTGCTGCCCTAGACTCTGATGATGCAGATGATGAGTCACCTAAATTGCAAAGTAGGGAATCCAGTGACCAACCAATAAAAGAGCATTTGTGCTTGGAGAGAATGGATGTCACTCGGGATAATGATGGTAATTTTCTTGAAGATCCAGTAAAACTTGCTGGGAATACTGGTCTTTTCCCCTCACCTGTGACAGACAACTTCTTATTTTTGGAGGGCCCGACAGTAAAACCTGGTTTAAGCCCAACAGATAGCCTTACACGTCGACAGGAAAAGAATAAGGACTCACCAGAAAAACAAAAAGCAACAGGCACAAAATTCAGTGATAGAAACAATAACCAAGAAAGGTCTACTGACCGTAAATCCAGACTTGATCATGTCAAAAGACAACAAGGCAGGCTCACGATCAAGCAAATGGAAGCAGGGACAAGTGATGTGAGTTCATCTATTCCACATACAGCAACAAGAGCCCTTAGCTGTGTGAATGAAGCCAGACAGCGCAGCTCCTCAGCGGAGGTCCCTCATTGCAGAGATCAGGCGAGTCAAGCTGGTGGTGAAAGCCAGCGCTACACAATCTCAGAATCTCCGCAAAGGAAACTGAAACCTCAGCCATTTGACTCAGCGAGGAAGGCTTTTATTTTGCGGAGCAAAAGTGCGGATGGAGGACCAGACCAAGCTAAGCATACACATTCTCCTCTCCACCAAAAGCTTATTAAGGGTCACAGGTCCAAAGGACAGCCAAACCCTAATGGGCACAGTGTTCCAAGCAAAAGGACAAATCTCAGTAAATCACATGGTCCAAGCAAAGGAGCTTTATCTAAAGCTGAAAAAGATGTGGATATTGTGGTATCAACAACTTCCAAGTCTCTCGAGAGTGTGCAACAGCGCTCTCCCCTCGCTTCCCCTGTGAAATATTCAAAGACATTTAAGCCTCCAGGGGTAAATGATTGCTCCAAGAGCCCAACAAAATCGTCTTTGCAAATCACAAGACCTCAGTCAAGCAGCGACTCACTGGAAGAGAGTATATATGACAACTTACCCTGCTCACCACGAAAACAACGACGCCAAGACCAGCACTGTGATGTTTCCCATTCAGAACCTAGGTCCCCACCACCCCCACCACCCCCAGGTCGAACTACTTCTCTTCTTCTGAGACCCAGTTGCGACTCCTTATCTGAAGCTCATAAATCTCCAGGTCAGGCACAAAGCTCTACTACTGGGAAGACAACATCGAACACCACCAAGTCGCAAACACAAGAGCTTTCTTCGACCTTACAGCCTCAACAATCCAGTACAACTAAAGACAATCAACCTACAGCCCCACAAATGGGTGCTGAAGGGAAACCACTGAAAGATATCCCTGGTAAGCTCTACCATACCCATTCATCCAAGATAACACCTGTCTCAGTTCAAGAATCTCAAGCTTCCGATTCAAGCCAGTTATCTGTGGACAGAACTGCCACATGCCATGTTGAAAATGGTGCTCCCTCGATACTGCCGAGTCAGAGCATCCTACGAAGATCCCAACAGAGCATTAGTGAGCCAAAACTTTCAGAAGTCTTGCCCCAGGCATATTCTAATGTTTACTACCATGGGATTTCCAATAATTCTCAGAGTTCCACTTCAAGAGCTTTCAAAATGGCTCTTCCTGTGAATGCTAAATCTAATGAGGCAATCACTGGACAGGAAACCAGTACCTTCCTCATTTTTGGAAGACAGAACAAAGATGATACAAACTCTACTCCAAAAACTGTCCAGACTTTTCAGACTTTTACGTGTGATCCCCAGGTGACACATGAAGGTGGTGCTCACGACAAAGCCCGTAGAAAGATTGAGACCCGCTGTAACTCGCTGGATTCTGAGCCCTCAGTTCAACCTGTTGCATCAGACAGTGGTGTGATGTTAGATTGGGGATTTGATGAGGAAGGCTGGCTGTTTAAAAGGTCGGTGTCAGTGTCAACTAGACCTCTCCTTAAACCAGTGATGGGCATGAATGGGGCCAAGGCTCGTAGCCAGAGTTTTGGTGCACGTTACATGGATAGGCCAAGCTTCAACAGGTCTGGAAAGGTCCGCACTCAGATCAAAACACACTCCGGGAGCTCCTTGAACTCTCTTGGTGATGTCCTTCCAGGAAGTATGAGTTGCTCCAGCAGCTACCATTGTCCAATGAATCGATCCCTTTTGAACAACTTCTTGATTGAAGAGGGCCTGACAGTTCCCTCACATTTGGGGTCCTCCAGTGAAAGGCTTCAAAGTCTTAAACTCCAGCGAGAGCAGGCTAGGCGCCTTCAGATTGAGCAACAGTTTTCAAGCGCCTTTGGTGAGCCAGTTTCTGAAGAACCAGAGAGACAAAGTACTATAACCACAATTGAAGAGAAAGTTATGCTTGGCATAGAGGAGAACTTGCACAAGTCTCAAGAACAGGAGAGAACCAGTGAAGTAAAACAAAAATCTGGTTCAACCTTGGCAAACTGGTTTGGTTTTCGTAAGAGTAAGCTTCCTGCTCCAAATAGCAAGAAAACTGATCCGCCAAAAGTAAAAGAAGACAAGAGGGAGCAGAAGATTACATCACTTTTGGGAGGAAAGCAGACAAAGTCTGACAAAAAGAAAGACAGAAGAAAAAGTGATGGAAAAGACTGGTAAGAAATTCAGCAAACCAATAATGAATGTCGTGTTGACTTGATTTTATCTTAACATTAAAATGAACCTTCAGTGCTTACGCCAGCAGATTTCTTCATAACTTAATGCCAGTGAAGTAATTTACTGCCTCAAATGACTGGTCATTTCTATCAAGTGGTCTTAGACATATCTGTCAGTCTCCTTAGCCCTGAGACCAGTGCGGACACATTTCATACAAAGGATTGCAGCCAGGTTTCAAGAGATACAGGGTGATTTATCAGCCCAATCGCCCTGGGCATGTTTAATCAATACGGCATCAGAGGATCACAGTATGTAGTGGTTTTTGACAAACTGTTGTCTTTCAGCTCTGTGGGGAGAAGAGAGTCTCATGATGCAGTGCGGGCATGCATATCAATGCCCTGCCCAGGAATGTCCCTGAATGAGATACAAGGGCATACTGACATCAGTGGGGACCCAAAGGTAAATTAAATCATTACTCAATATAAAATTTATTTTATTGCTATGCAGCTGGTTGCAGTTCTAATTATAAAAATGTCTATATAGTAAGTTGTGTATTCCCTGTTTTTATACACAATGTTTGTTAATATGACAGCATAAGATTTGCACAAGGAAGAAACCTTAAAAATCAAACATGACTTTTTTTTAATGACTTAGGCCCCTGTCCAGACCTGGCATTAACATGTGTTGTTGGTGATCTGATCACAAGTGGACAGCTCTAAGCACATCAGTTCACACCTAGCATTAGAGTACATCGCCACGTGTCCTGAATGACCGCTTGTGATCGGATCTCACTTCCCCGCTTTATTTGCAAATAAACACGTATGTTGTTGTACGACCGACTATGACAGAAGGGTTTGTTGTCAATGTAGAGAGAGAGAGAGAGAGCGGGGCAAGGCGAGGTTGAGCGAATCAATATATTGCATATAGCTTTACATTGAAATAAGACTTGAATTATCTAGAAAGTCTCGTGTTTTCCTGAAATCACGCTGAAGCCTCATGAAGAAAATAGAGAAACATGAACATAGCATGGTTGGGGCAGTTGCTCACCATCCACCGCAGTTGGCTTGACTGTAGTTATTCTTGGGATGTACTTAAGGGTGATTTCACCAACTGTCCCTCAAATCCTCTTACACACCGTTTCATCATTTTGACCTTAATTTCTAACCTTTATTTAAAGACCTTTAAATTCATCATTGTGTCTGTAATCTCATTCATTGGTGTCAATTTATTCATCCAAAGAATATATCGGTAATTCAACAAGTGATCCCTTCAGGTCTTCAAAAGTATATGGAATCTAAAAAAGAGTGTCTTTTTCATTAACAGTCAGGTACACTACATTTTTGCTGTAGTTTGACTATTTTATTATTGTTTAGTTCAGTTAGTTCAAATGGAAAGACCAAAAGAAAATGCGAGGAGAGGCAAAAGAACGCAAGATATGGTTACATTATAAGTGTGACATTGTGAAGGTTAGGTTTTCATTTGTCAGCCACAGCCACGGAAAGATTAGTACCTACTAGAGGATAAGGGAGTATGGATAAAAACAGTATGGTCATATGTATGCATATGAATATATATACGAGTATGTATTTAACTTCTTTTTTGTCCTTGTACAAAAACACAAAAATGCAGATGATGAGCCGGAGAGCTGATGGTGAAAATGGATCCACTGTGAAGAACCCCAACCAGGATGGAGTAATAGGTCAGATTTTTCTATTTTCTATTGTGTTGGATTGTATATATTTGCTTACAGTGACTGCGAATAGTAAGTAATAGATCCCTCTTGAACATCTCGGTACCTGAAAAACAGGGACTTCATAGCAATGTTAACTGTGTCCTTTCAAGGTTTTATCTGTGCTTACCATTTTACAGTTTGCAGACAGAAGTGAAGACCAAATATGACAAATATGTGTAAGTTATAAACATGATGAATATGCAATGAGCAGTCCAAAAACACATGCAAAATGCCTAGGTTGTCAGTGTGTGCTTTTTTTTCCTCCATTTTTATCCTCATTTTTATTTGTTCTACCTCTGCATTTATGTTTTGTTATGATTGGCAATTTGAATCAGGGCAAATATGAACCATTTCATTACAGTTGTATTTCACACAGAGTTTGCCCTGAAATGGAGATATTGTATGTAAGTGTGACTGTTCATCTTCACAGATCCATGCTCTGAAAATTCGCATGTGCAGTTCTCATCCAATCAGGATGAATCTATTCATCCAAATGGGCTCACAAACTCCCTCCTAACCAGGCTTAGAAGAAGTAGTGGACCCATAATGAATTTGCGTTTACATTTTTTGTGTGGACCACTCTGCCGAAGGAACCCACGATCGACTGGATTGTGTTATCATATTTTCACAATGCTGAGGTTGAGTGAGGATGGAATTGAAATTTTAGTTTACCAGTGTGAAATCAATTTGGGCCAAGTGGCACACAAGTGGATAAACAGTGCTGCTGTCACAGATAGTGGCAAAGAGCAGTTTGACTCTTTACATTTCTCATGCATTTTCATAAGCGATGGCAATGTCAGTCTCTCTATTGGCTATGCTGGCCACCAGTTTGGCCCAGATTGAAATATCTCCATAACTAATAGATTTATTGACATTAAATTTTATACAGCTACTCAACGAGCACAGAGGATGAACCCTACTGACTTTCGTGGTCCCCTGATCGTCTAGTGCCACCAGCAGCTCAAAATTTTAGCTTTATTGGAGGATGTTTGGAGGAGTGCATTTCAAAGAATACTTGGCAGGTGATTGAATGAACAATCTTTGACCTTCTATCACGGCCTAACGTCTTTTTTTTTCACCAGTTGGTAAATCAAACTCTTGCTGGACTGATATTACAGCAGCATCTATGCTAACCTCTTTAGGAGGTCGCCGTCTTTGTTGACAAACAGAGTCCTCTCGCTACTGTCACACTCGTAGCTCCTCTTAAGACGCTGATTGGTCCGATTCACTGTGATTCAGCCGCAAGCGAAAAGCTTGGAGCCTGGCAAGATGGGTTCTCACTTGTTAGATTTTTCCACCACGTTGACATTTTAATTTTTTTATTAAAAAACTCCAATTTGAAGGATTGACTTTTTGATGTATTGCCAAAGTTTGGTGAACACATTCATGATTCCCAAAGAAAAAACTGCAATAACTTGGACTTTCTGACCTTTCACTTACTGCCACAAATTTTGAATTTGTCAACTACTTTAGTTTATGAATACCTGCAAAATTGTTGTCATTTCCATCAGCCTCAGCTGTACTTTGTCTTTAGCATCTGTTACCATGGCTGTATTGGGTATTTTTACCTTAATTTGACAGTCAGTGTAGACAAAACAGTGAGAAGTGTTTTAATGTATATTACTACAAATAAAGTCACACTAAAACCCCTCAGAGAGATTAAATTAATAAAACTGATCAATGTGAAAAAGTTTACTCAATAAGAGCCACAAGAGTGATGCCCCTTGTTCACAAGAGTCCCTTTTATGAACAGTTTATTAATATAGTGCAAAATTACAGCAACCTTGTATTTGGAATGGGTCTCTCTTGTGTTTTGCACCTGCTCATTTTGGACCAGAAAGTATCCTAAATATGTCAAAACACTCAAGCTCCATTGGGCTTGGGGCAACATGTTGCTCAATGACACTTGGGTACAGATGTGATCTCTGTCGCTCGCTCTAACCCACACACACAAGCATTATTCCACTCACAACCAAGTTGAAATCAGGAGTGGCAATCTAGTCAAAAAGAGAGAAAGTAGGCGAGTGAGAGGGTGAAACTAGACAGAAAATAAAACTTTACTTTGTCCTTATTTCATTGCTTTCACTTACTAAATTAAAAATAGCAGCTTATAAAACTCTCCACACCGCTCAGGTAGAGGGCTGGCGACAGACCCCGCTGAAATTTCATTGGCCAGATTGACACCATCGGCAAGGCGCTGCAAATATCAAGCATGTTTGATATGGACAGACACCTGCCCTCAGGGGTTAATCACCTTATTAAATTTCAGCACTGCTCCATCTAAGCACACTCATCCAAACCACAACTGAGTGAATTAACTTTGCCTTCAGCTGTGAGCTGAATTATGCCATCCACACACAAAGTTGTTGAGCCTCATGTAATGTTAACAGAGCAGATTTCAACATGATGTTTTCAGATAAAACGACAACAAAAGTAAGTACAGTACTATAAAATGTGGTTTTACACTAAACCCAGAAACTGAATTTACATCAATATTCAGTCTTAAATTTCATAAACTCAAGGCAAGTTGAATTGAAAGGTTCTGTAAACGATCATCACTTAGATGTCGCACGAGAACACCAGCATCTCAGACCAAAACAAATGCTTCATCAGCTACACCCCCCCCCCCCTTTCAGCCACAACTAAAGCCCCCACCCACCGAACCACCCACCCAACCCTTTATCCAACAAAAAACAATCCAGCCACAACCACTTGCCCATGGTAGCATAGCTGTGATATGCTCTACGGCAAGTGGCAGTAAGCCAGGTAGCTATAGCAACATTTGCGGAACAAAATCATAATATCTGTAACAGCAAGTTTGCTAATGTTATCATTATCATGTAGCATCAAGTTACTCTCACACGGAGGGGAAGAAAAGACAGGTCTGAGTCAAGCTGGAGCCTTTAGCAGCTCGTAGGGATCCCCATCTTGTAAAGCCAGACCAGTATTGGCTCCAGGGTCGGCCTAAGAAAGAAATTCTTTGAAGCCTTGGATTTATCCGCTGGGACGAGCTGCACAAATCGCAGGCACACACAGAGAGCCTAGGTAAATGGCCAGTCCGCCTGTGCTCTGGTCAAACTCTGTCTTTGTTGGGGGACTTTTAGCCGAAAAACGTGGTTTCTTCAGTGAAGGAAATTCTGGAAACCGTAAAAAACATTGTTTTTTTTATCCATTACTGTTCCTTAACTTTAATCACATGTTTATTATTGTAACCGTGGCGTTGAAGGTCCTCTAACCTTAAGGACAAACTTATTTTAACACAAACCACAATCTTTTCTGAAACTTAACCAAGTTTTTGTACCTAAACCCAAACAAACCCAACCAAACTGTGGCAATTCCACCACATTAACCAACGCGCTTATGGGTTGTATTCGAGGGCAGCAACTAGTAGTTACCTTAACCCTGAACAAATACAACACATTATTCTCACCCACATACAATGTCATGTGTTAAAATATTAAAATTACAGCAGCGCTGTCTTGTGACATTGTTATCGATTGAGCTTCGGTACAAGAGAGAGAAGATGTGAGGAGCACAACAACCTCACTCTCCATGTGAAAGGCTTGTTGACACCAATCAATTCTCAGTTTCTGTGAGTCTGACTTTCCAGGGAAGATTGTGTCACAGTGCTTCTTGTTAACTTCCAACTAAAGACAAAACTAATCAATAATGTCTCTGTTCTATGTCTTGCCAGTTAAATTATTTGTTCTTGTTTACAACAGGACAAGAACCGAGTTGGCTGAGTCATTTTCATATTGAGTGGTTTTTAACTAACGGGCGTAGATACTTACGGATCATTTTTAATACTTGGAAGCTGCATAGACAACCGTCATGGATGTTAGTAAAGCTGCCAGGCTCAAGCTACAAGCCATCCTCTAAATAAATGCTTCACTGCTGGAAAGAAGGAAATAGTATCCCATTAAATCTGAACTATACATAAAACTGCTATTATACTGCATGTTTCTGTGTTTTTGTAGCCTTAGGCTCTGTATTTCTATGGCAACAAGTAGCATCAACTTTATTTATAATACTTTTACCCAGTCCACATTTTCATATTTATTTTAGCACAGCATGACTTGTAATGTGAAAAATTTGAAGAACTCAATTAATTTGGGCACTCTAGCTTAAAAATGAAATGAGAAAAGAAGTGAAGAAAAATGAGCTCGTATAGGAACCCAGAAGAGGGGAGTAAAGTCTCCTGTGAGCACGCTTTAATTAATAAAGGGGGAGCAGCTGTTGCCTTCGCTGCAGCGTATGATTGCCTACAGGTTCACGCTACAGGCTACATATTAAAATATAAGCCTGCATGACAACAGCTGATACAAACAATGATACAAACTCTGCATATTTGAAAAGCTAGTATTTTTACTGTAACAGCTACCATCTAAAATAGACTTTAATCTTAAATTGAGCAATAACACATTACCGTTGGGTCTGTCAGACAGTTAGGATTTATATATTGCACATAAAATACACACATTTTGCTGTGTATTTGAATTTCATTTCACATGCCATTATGTGCATTTCATATTGAGAGTATGATCAGTGCATGCCAGCAGTCACACACCCATTAAACAACATCTGTAATACAAAGCAGTGGTTCAAGTGGGCTGGATTTGCATTGGCTGAATCATTGTCTGTGGTGCAATTAGCAAAAAAATAAAAAATTTAAAAATTATTACCCTGCTTCACACTTACATGTAATTAGATTGTACTGAACCACCATTTTTTAACTTGGCTTTTAATGGGAAGCCTTCGCCAAGTCAAAGAGTGGGTGAAAATTTAAAAAAAACCCAGACTAACCATCTGTTGCGTGTCTGCATTCAAAAGTACAACAGTAAAATCAACAGCTCAGAAATCAAACAAAGAGTAAGGATAATGTGGAAGAAATGACAAAGAGGGAAAAAATGTTATGATACTGCAGAGAAGATCCATCATCACTGACCTCATTTGGTAGCGAAGGCTCTTTCACTGTTATCAATTCAGAGACACTGGTGCACAGTTACAGTACAGGGGATATAAAACAAGAACAATTTAAAGGGTTCTTTAGCACCACTTCAACCATGGTTACCCCGTTGTTTCATTCCTGTTGTGCTCCCTTTCTTCCCCTCTACCCTGAGCCACTTCAACTGTTCTCCATGTGCCGCAGGCTCCGGCTGCAAGATGCGAACGTTGGACAGTGGAATCGGGACCATCCCCCTTCCTGAATCCTGTTCCTTCTTCTCCTCCATCCTGCACCTCCTCCCCAAATCCTCATCAACCCCAGAACAGTCCCTCAGTCCTCCCAGTGTCCCCGGTTCCTCCAGTGAGGACGTGTCTCCTTCCCCGTTACCCCGGTGGCGGATACCCTCCGGCTTTAAGGACAGCAGCCACGTAGGGGTGACAAACTCCCTGTCCGACTCCTCCATGACCCATATCCAGTCAGTGCCTTTCCCCACTGTGGCCTTCCTCCAGCCCATCCAACCCCAGTCTCAACCCATTGTGACCTCTGCCAGTGTGTGTGATACCCAGAGCAGGCTACCCAGACCACCGCAAGGTACAGTAAAGCCACATAAGCCCCAGTGGGAAACATGACCTTTGAACTGCAGCAGTAACAATGATGCTAGTAGGGTTTTCTCCTTTTGGTGCTGCAGACTCATTGGGCCTCGTGCAACAAAACTTTTCTGTTTTTTTTATTATTTTTATTAAATCTTTCTTCCTTTTTTTCTGTGAGGTTTGCTCATATCTGTGGTCCAGTTTCAGCTTAATGAATATCATCTGCATGTCTGTGCGTTTGTGAGATCATTAGCATATTCAACACCCCTAAATTGCTAATCAATGCCACCTGTTCCACTACATCCATGACCGAGTTTCACTCATAAAAATGTTATACAAGAGTAACATGAACCACACCACAGTTCTTGAAGTCCTGTTTTTGAACACCAGCAAAAGAAAATGTGGAGTGTAAGAGACTCAAAATATTAGTGTCAGCAAAGTGTCATTGCAGAGCTGCAACAGAAATAAAGAAGAAACGGTTTTGACATGAAGTTAAATACTAAAAGAAGTCATGCTAAAGCAAAGTAGTCCATGACTTGGGAGGGAGATGGGAGGCAGTCCAGGGAATGTGACTGTCACAGAGACAGACGAGTGAAGCTTTACATTCTGTTATAAAGACCCTGACGCAGAGAACCTTAGGAGAAAAAGAAAAAATAATGCTGCGTGCATTATTTTTTTTTACCTTTATTCCAGTGAAGAAGAAGAGCGGAGTGGAGTGGCGTAGTGTGGAAATGCTGGATTTCAAGGTTGATTTTACTTTGAGAAAAAAGCTTTGGTTGATGGTAGGTGGTAACGTATTTAAACCCCCAAATTTATTCAGATTAAGGCATCATGATTCTCAACTCAGACTGTGGAGCAAGTCTGGAGCACAGATGTATTTTGTGTGATGTGTTTGTGGCTTTTAATGACTCATGTTTTCAGGGTTCTCCAGCAGACACACAACATGCATTTTCGTTAGCAGTTTATGTATTTTACAGTGAGAACACATAGGGGGCAGATTTACCACCTGCAATATGTAGTAGTTTTTAAAAAACATGGGTCTTTGATTTCAGACTGATGTAGAAAAAAGCAGACTTTAGATTTATAGCCATCGATTTTAAAGTGCTAAAATGACAACTGTCACTTGCAGATTTTATTAGCTGTAGCTACTTTGCTAATTAAGCTGGCTTAATGTTTCCTTGTTTTAAAATGAGAACCATGTAAAAGTTGTCTTAAATATGCACTCAATGCCTACATACATGCCATCATGCTTAAGGTTAAAGCTACATGTTCTGGCAAAACATTAGCGTTCTCACCAGATAGGAAGACGTGGAATAAAATGTTAATACATTGTCGTTTTAGCTATTTATTTTATTTGATTCAGTCATAACTCTCTATGGCTACAGGCTTGGACAAGCAAAACAGATGTTAGATTTAGGCTTTATTTCACTTCATCATCAAAATAGAAAAGGCCTGTAGGATGAGGACTGACCAGTGTGTCTGGAGGCTCAACTTTCCACAACAAAGAGCAGAAGAGTGCTGCTAACATTAGCCCACACTCTTACATAGTGGTATCCAGGACCAGCCCCTGTGCAACAGGAAAACACAACACAATGGATGTGAAGTTGTGAACAGGTCTTATTTTCTAACTAGGGTTGTATGATGATCATGATATTTAAAAAATGAAATATTTATACCATGTTGATAATACACATGATAATATCATGATGGCAGATGTTAGGACTCTCTCTCCACCCTCCAGCACTCGTATTTGAGTCTAATTCATTTGGCAAAAGAGAGACAAATATAATAAACAAAGTCAAAGATGAACTTGACTGATAGCATTATTATTATCATTATCATTATTATTATTATTTCACATTTTCTATAGATATCATTTTAATATTGTAATTGTCAATTTCTTATATTCTGATATTGGGACCATAGGCGCCGATTTATGTTTTTGCCCGTGGGTGCCCAAATTAAATGAATACCAACAAGGTGATGATTGTCACAAAATCACTTTTATTTCATAAATAGTCACCAACCGCAACGAAATACGACACCGCTCTGCTACAGATTATAGTCTGGAGGCAGTAGTATTTGACGTTACATGCACACTGGCCACAGGCTGCTACTACACGCACAGAGCTATAATAATTTTAACTGGATAATGCGATTCAAATAGTTGCAGATCCTTTTAAAGATGCAGTTTTATATTCAGTTATTCATTTATTTTTTTTGATCGGCCATCCCGATTGGCCAGTGGGTGCTCAAACTTTTCAGTGGGTGCTCGAGCCCCGGAGCACCCACGGGATCGGCGCCTATGATTGGGACAACATGAAACCTCACATTTAGCTAATGAAATGGTCAGCTAGCATGCTAGTTAGCCAGTAGTGCTATCGATCACAGTTAGAGCACACTGTTTAATCCATTCTTCACTCTTCTGCTCTTTTGTTTATTTGTTTTGCCTCGACATATGGACGGGTTTAGCTAATGGTCACACATGTTCCCTATAAGTTGTTGGTTTACTTTAGAAAAGAGTTTGACAGACACTGAAGCCCCCCAGGACCCACAAACATTGCAGATTGCTAACCTTGCATCAGACTGAGAGCTTTCGTGGTGAAATGCATATTTAAATATTTGTCTCCTGAGGGACTCCTCTTCTGACAAACACTGAAGACTTTTTGCTGTTTGATTTAAGCAGCCTAAATTGTCACTCCATATCTGGAAAACGAAACCCGGGCTGAATTATAAATTTGTCATCGTTCAAGATGTCAGCCGCTGCTTCTTTAGTGTCAATCATATCTCCTGCCACTTTGAATTCAGAGAGATAATCTTGCTTTCTTTTGAAGATGTCAGAGGTCAGTCTATCAGTGTCAGTCTGTTCTCCAAACTCCACATTTGACTCCTCTTCTTGACAGGAGAGAGAATGAACAGTGTCTGCTGAGAAAAACCTGAGATGAGTTTCATTGTGTGCTTTTTCCAGGTGGAATGGAACCAAAGAAGTTAACCTATATCAAATCGAAAACACGAGCCACCCCGAGCCAACAGAAAGAACAGACGAGACTTCAGCTCGCCAACTGTAAGACACAGTGGAGGAGATTTATTGAAGTGACACAGTTGGGAAAACTATTGGCCAAAAATCCATGTCATAATCTGTGCCCACTTATCATCAACCACACTGTTCACATTTAATTATTCGGTGTTAAACACAAAACTCCCCCGCTATGATAGAAATAAAAAAGAAAAAATCACTGGAATTATTTTTAAAGTTATCATCTCTGAAAGTCAAAGGGACCCTTTTTACCCATTAAGTGGCAGAAATGTCCAAATTCCAGACTAAACGAATTCACAAAAGTGTTATTGTACCTTTAAAATAGATTAGAAGAATTTTCAGTATAATTAACCTGGAGCTCCAGCCTTGGAAAATATAAAAGAATACTTCAAATCTTCAAATTTACATGACAACTTAAAAGCTCTCCAAATGCTGAGGTCAAAAGACTTTTGGGAACTAAGAACAGAGTCACAGTTTCTTCCTTTGGTTAGTTTCCCATACACAATACATAATATATATATATATATATATATATATATTGAATTTCCTTATATGCAATATATGTACATATAAAATAAAATATGTGTGTGTAAAAAATGTGTAAGATATGTGTGTAAAAATTATATATGAAACCTATTAGAAATTAGAATAATTTCATATATTGACATATATGTCCAGCCCATACAAATATGTTTGTTTATGTTTGTATGCTTATATTGTATGAATATCTTACATAAATATATATCCATCCTAAAGCCTGTCAGTATATGCTGATATTATAAACTGTAGAGTCTCACAGTCTGAGACCACTTTCCCAGAATGAGAAGATAGTAGTGTTTAAAATTAATGAGGAATTAAAACATATATAAACATACTGAAGTTTCATATGTATGTTGTTTTAATAAACGTGCGTATATGAATTAAATATACTGTATATCTTTAACATACTGTATATGGTTGCAACATGTTATACCCTTTCAAGTCATCATATAGATATGTTTAATATATACAAATTCTACTATAGTTACTTCATAAATAAACCAATATATTCATATATCCAGAGGATGTATGTATGTGATAATAATATATCCCCTTATAGGTGACATATGTGCTAACATCACTCTTGATATAGGGACATATATGTCATATATTACATTTTTGTTTGGGTTGTTTGTTGAAAGTATGATGAAGTGATAGGTTTCATCATTTGCAGCAGTTCAGTTTTTGTTCATTGAATATTAAGATAAATGTAGAATCTGTTTCCAGTAGCTTTATCAAACATGTTCAAACTCTGCCTTTCAAAACTCTCACTGTAGCTGGTTGGTATAAAGGTGAAGAAAAGTGCAACAAATTTCACTTCACATTTTCTCAGAACTGCACTTCAAATGATTTAGTTAACTTTAAAAACTCATCTCCATCCCCACGGAGCAGAAAGCAAAACGTAATGTTGGTGACTAAACACATGACTAACACAAGTTTGCCAAACATCATTTGCATCTTACTACAGTACATTAACACTGGTATTTACAACGAGTGTGTGTGTGTGTGTGTGTGTGTGTGTGTGTGTGTGTGTGTGTGGGTCTGAAGCTGCATGTGAGCCACCACGACACACACCCTCAAACTGCACATAATAATACTGTCCTTCCTTGCCTAGTGATTTTATTTATACCTTTTGCAAGTGTTTAATAAATACAAACGTTTAATAATCTATACAGCCTAATAAAACATTTACTGTATTCGCTCAGTGACCATCTATACACCATGAATCCGACCTGGTGTCATTTTAACTTTTGCAGGAAAGTGATGTAACTTTACATCGACATACAGGGAGGGAGATTTCAGTGAATATCATCTCTGCCCAGTGCAATCAAATCACAAACTGTGTTTCAATTTACACTTAAACCAAGTTGCTCCTATGAGTGAGGCTGATACATGTTGAGTTTACTTCCAACAACACTTCAATACTATTATAATCATCATACACTGTCATCTCAGTGAAAAAAGTTAATGACTTCCTGGCTCATATGTGGAGGAATTGTATTGCAAGATGAACAATTTCCGGGAAAATTCTCTATTCGGGATCGCTTCTGAATTATCTTCAACACCACTTTCCAAATGCATTATACAAACCATTTATAAGAGTATGTTACTGTACTGCCACAGTGCAGCAGCGTCTCACTCTGCTCTACATCTTCTTCCATTTCAGAGTTTCTGAAGCTGAGTGACTCAACCTGAAGCGAGGAATCGAGCAATCAGTTGGATTTATCTCTCTAACTCACATGGACGATCCCTAAATCCCCCAGTCTGGAGACTGTGTCTGTGACTGAGGATGAAACGCTCAGAACTGGACAGCAAGTGAGCTTGGCATTGTAGGCTTCCACCTGTGCTCGGTGCAGTGTTGAGATACTCAGTAGCCTCTCAGATGTTGTAATGAACCCTCTGGCAGCCATTTTGGAGGTCTGCAGCTCATTGGCATCAGCTGTGAGCCCCTGATATTCACTGTACAACTCTGCCCATAGACATGGTTAACTTCTCTGCTGTTTTCTTTTCCTTTCAGAACAAACTATTTCACAAAACCTTGTCTTCTAATAGCAGGTTAGCTCCTGTAACACTATCACAGCTACTGGTTATCATCACCATCTTGTAAACACATCTGAGCTCCTGTTTCAACTGGAACACCCGCTGGAAAGTCGTCGGAACGCCACCTCAAAATCCAACATGGCTGCTCTGAGCATCAACAGAAGTGAAAGCTGTAGTAATATACTGCTCATTAGCAGTTCTGTGTTATTTGAGTAAATCAATTGGCCATGTTGCCATGGTGTTTGTACACTCAAAATATCACGTAATGCCTTGTTATTAACTGGTATTGCTAACAACAACAACAACAACAACAACAACAACAAGCTTCTGACTTGTCGTACTGGAACGCAGTCAACTCAGGTCCGACCTGTGAGCTAACGCAGAATTACCGTGCTGATTGTACCACCACAACGATGAGCCAGAAGAACCTCTTTGATTTCAGCACTACAAGTGACCACTTCCACATAATAGCATCACTTGACTCATCTTATTGATTAATTTATGATTAATGCAGGGTTAAACATTGAAATAACTTTTCACAAGCACAACCAGTTCGCTACCAGACCTCCATGATGGCACCAGCTGTGGTCACTACTGGAGATTAGTGACGCAAATGCGAGACCTCCACTACAATCTTGCAGAACAAAGATTATGTAGCTCGTTCATTTACATTTTCAGGCCGTGTGCAAACATTTTAATAAATGTTTATTTGGAGATCTAATTCTGCTTTAGATCTAATATAATAATTATGTCGCTAATATATTTTTGAGTGAAGCAACAGATGGAACCTTATAATCTCAAGATTACAAACTCCTGAAAATAATACCTTATGTACAGCACTTACTACTGATTGCCATTCATGAGCTCTATACCTGACTGATTAATGTGACTCTTTAAAGTGTGCACTAACTTTTTTTTATTGTCACGGTGTTAATATCAACTTGCATGCACCCCCCCTGGAAATGCATCATATGAATCTGATATCCGTCATCAAGTCCATCAGAGTTTCTTCCCAAGAGGTGGAAAATACTGAAATGTGAAACTGTTGAGTATTTATGAAATATCACACATAATCTGCCACTGCTTTGTCAGCATAGTGAGACTCAATTTCACAACTGCAGTTATTTTAAACAGTTTTAAAATAGTGAACATCTCTTGAAATGAAACTCTTCATATGTGAATTGCATCTCCTTCTTCTTCCTCGTCTTCTTCTATTTCTTCTTCTTCTTCTTTTCTTTTCTTTGCATTTTTCCACAGTTATGACATCAAGACAAAGCAGTGAGTTTTGCATGTAACCTTAGTTATAAAGCACCTAGTAGGCACATAGTGGACATTGTCGTGCTAGCTCAGGGAAAATACCATTTATTGTCTCTGATAGATGCTGTGGATTAACATGTGCGACCGTCTCATTGCAGCCAGTGAACACACCAGATTATCTCACTGTAGCGTTTTAAGGATATTTACCTGTCTTCTTGTCTGTTTTTGTCTGTACAGTTAAGCTGTAAGATATCACACTGCGGTTGCTCAGTTTCTCTCTCTCTCTCTCTCTCTATTATGTATGCTGTGTCCTTTATAGTAATGTTTTTGGTGTCATGAATGCATCCTCACATATTTGACAGTCTTTTAGCTGCTTGGCGACGTCCCCCTCCCCCTCACAACTTTCATATGTAGATATTTGCCAAAATGCATATTGCCAAACACTGCTCTGATCACACAATCACATATACAGAAAAATGAATGCAACTGAAACTACATATCAGACTTGTCATGCTGACTATAGCCATATTCTTTTGAAACACTAGAGACATGTGATGTAGAACTATAAAGAACTGTAACCTTGCACAATACCATTAGTCATGTCATCTTGCTGTATTTACTCTTCTTTAAATCTTTGCTCACTTGCTACATGTATATGTGAGGTAATATTTGTAAAATTGCAGCAGTGTTTATGCCAATAGCAACACGCAGGTATAAAATATGTAGCTAGCTTACGCGGGTGAAACGAGGTGTTAACGGATCAGGGAACAGATTGGCTGTATTGATACGGGTAGGTGGAGCATGGTGTCTGTGTTTTTAAAAATGGCTCGCATAACGAAGAGCGTCACTCTCACAAGAGTATTGTATTTTTCTAACATTTACTCTAATGCCCTGTATTTGTACTCAGCACTGAAAAGTGTAATTTACCATTTATTGCACATATTGTTACTCACTATTACAGTAATTCTCCCTCTAAATGTTTTTTTTTTTCAGAACCCAATAATAACAGTGATGTTCTCGTGTGACAGTCACCTTAGCAGTACGAATTGAGAATTGTATATTACTGATATTCTTTCATTTATGTCAAAGAAGAAAGAAAAAATAAACTATTTCAATACTTACAGTACATGAAGCATGTTGCATTGTGGTTTGTCCTATTTGATTGAATGAATGCGGTTTTAAAAAGCTGCAGGTGTTATTATATGTTAACAGGCGGAGACAGTCTCCTCTCAGTCTGAGTGTCCACTCTAGGCTCAAACCATAGAGTGTATATAAAGATGAACGTAACCCCTGTGATGTCACCCACAGGTTTCTGAAGAGCAGTTTTGAAGGTCAGAGTGGGCTGCTTCACCATTGCCATCTTGGCAGTGTCTGACTCCGCCCCTAACTCTTGACTAATCCAAAAATGGGCATAGAGGAGGGGCTTGTGTGGAGCCGAGACTTTGGTGCATGTCGGGTTGTGGCAAACATAGGCTCACCCACCTGTCACTCAAAGCGGTCACACCTTCAATTCTCCATAAGGTGAGTTATATAAACAGTCGTCATGAAGGAGGAAATTAACTACAGACACCAAAACAGTTTTAGTACCAGGCTGTAAACATGTTTATTTCTGCTGTAAAGTTGGACATTTTAACATGGGAGTCTATGGGGATTGATTCACTGTTGGAGCCAGACTCTAGTGGTCATTAGAGGAACTGCAGGTTTTGGTTCTTCAGCGTTGACTTCATTTTTCAGCCCTGGAGTTTGCTGCTTGGCTCAAACCCAATCTCTGAGCTTGTCAGTATGAAAGATGGAAGCACCACAGAGGCATCTTAAAATGAACAGTGTTACTTCTGTGACAACAACAAATGATTTTTTTTGTTAAAATAAAAAAAATAAATCATAAAATAAACAATTAGCAGAATACCAACCAACAATTCATGAGCACCGGACCAGAACTGTGCTTACTGGAAGCAAAACTCCTGCTGGGCTGAGCTGACAGTGCTGTCAGATGAAACGCTAATGAAGAATGACATCCGTGTACTTCTAAAATCATACAGTGAGACATATATACAACACATGAATAGTAATGTGTGTGGTTGCTCAGGCACCTTTAGACTCATATAAATAACAGTCACATACAAATTCTGTTCACATGCAGTCATTCTGTATTAGCAAGTTGTGTTTAGTGCCAATGCAGGAACTGCTCTGAGGTTAATATAGTGAACAAAACAGTAATGACATAGAGGTTTGAGTGTGTGTATAAGCCTGGCTTCACTGCTCGTGTCTTGTGGTTATCATCTGTCCATAACACTAACCACAATCTTTCCTTAAAGGCACAGGATATCTGGGGAATCATATCTATTGATCTGCTGCCCAGAGGTAGATGAGGAGTAATCTGTCAGTTAGACGTGAAGCTGGAGTCAGGAGTTAGTTTAGCTTAGCAAAAACACTGGAGGCAAGTGGAAACAGCTAGTCTTGGTCTGTTTAAAGGTAAAATAAAATCTATCTGTTGACACCTGTAAAGTTCATGTGTTAACATGTTATATCGTCATACAAAAACCAAAGTGGAAAAACAACAAGTTCAGTTTTATGTATGGATTGTATGGATTAAACAAACGAGATAACATAATATTCTAATGAGCAAGGATAACTGTTTCCACCTGCTTCAAGTTTTTATACCAAGCTGTCTCCTGGCAGATAAATGTGTAATATATTCACTTTTCAGAAATAAAATGAGTAGTTTTCCAAAATATATAACTAAAACAAGTGGTTTTGATTCATCTTTCATTCATTCATTAGCTTTACCGCTTATCCTTTTAGAGTCGCAGGGGGGCTGGAGCCAATCCCAGCTGGCATTGGGTGAGGGTGTACACTCTGGACAGGTCGCTGGTCGATCACAGGGCTGACATATAGAGACAAACAACCATTCACACCCACGGGCAATTTAGAGTCCCTCATGTCTTCGGATTGTAGGAGGAAGTGTAGAAGGAAGGAAACCCACACACTCACAAGCAAACACACACAGAAAGCCCCCAGCCCGTTGAAGGCTCCAACCCAGAACCATGTTGTTGTGAGGCGACAGTGTTTACCACTGTTGATCTTTGGTTAATCTCAATTGTTACACTTATTATAATCACACTGAAACCATACTTCAGTGGCCATGTGCATAAAAGGATTACCCAACTGAAAAACACACACGGTTAAAAAAAAAAAAAACAGTCTGGATTCTTTTCTTCACAGTCACTTGACGTGTTTCTATGGTTTTGAAAATTCTATGCATATTATTCAATACGGCTGGCATAAAAAAAGGCAGGAAACGAGCTTGAATATTAAAACGCCACACTTGCAGCCAGAGGAGCGTTTGTCCTGCTCTGGCCCTGGGAAACATTTGGGCTTTCGAGGTCTCGGGCCATCTGGTCTGACCTAATCCCTGAATTCAAAACCGTCTTGAACCCAGCATTTACTGGGTTCCAGGCTCCAGGATCCAGGATCCAGGCTCCAGGCTCCAGGCTGAGGTCTGTGAGTTAAACTGAGCTAGAGAACTGCTCACAATTACCTATATACCACTCCATCGCTCTCCTTCATTTGCCTCAGTTTACCTCTATTTACATTCTCACTGTATCTATAAACATGAATGTTTATAGATACAGAGTACTGTGTTGTGTTGGGTTCTCATTACAGGGCCACCCCGCCAGATCTGTGAAGGTCACTTCATTAAGTCCAGACTATAGTGAATGTATAGAAAAACATCATCTTTGATCACGACAGGGAAACGTTTAAATACTGGACTTAACTGCAAATCAGGGAAGCAAACTGCCTCTCAGGAAG
This sequence comes from Seriola lalandi dorsalis, assembly GCF_002814215.2. Lineage (NCBI taxonomy): Eukaryota > Metazoa > Chordata > Actinopteri > Carangiformes > Carangidae > Seriola > Seriola lalandi. Next base: position 332,467 of record NW_019524938.1, read on the forward strand.
TATGAAGGTTCCTGTAACCTTGTTCCATTGCCGCTGTCAGAGTCAATGCATTACTCACTTACTGACTGTCTTTGACGTGATGGCTGCCTTTTTGATTTATAGCCACTAATTAGATAACATTTTCCAAAGACAACAAACTTATAAATTGAGTACATTTTGGCCATTTAGTTCAAAAAGCTTTAATTCCGCTTTTAAGATGCTTGGCACACTGTGTATGCAGAGGGGTTGTTTTTTTCCTGATCTGATGGTCAGTCATCATTGATTAGTGTTGCTGTTTAAAAGAGCTCTATGCATAATGGCTCCCAGTGTGCCATCAGTCATGTTATGACACAGAAGCTGCTGCAGAATGAAAGTACAGCTGCTGCACATTTGGCTAAACTCTCCTAAATATTCCACTTATTTCTTCTGCTACTTCTAATGCAGAAAAAAAAACATTATATGATGAATTTCAAGCAACCAGGAACATTTCTCCTCTAAAATACTGGACCATCTTTTAATCAAGTGACAGCCTCAGTAGCTGCCCATTATGTCTTTTACTTTCACACGAGCAAGGTTTCACTTAATTATCTTCCTGGACGTCTCATTTCAGGGTAAAAAGCTCCTCAGCTGCCAGTGTAAATCTTCTCATCGCCTAAAATGCAATGTAAATGACCATTAGTTAATTTAGCTAATTTAAAGTTCCGCCAAAGTAGAGATTCATAATATTTAATTGTGTCTTAATGTGTAATTATCCAAGTTCCAATTAAGCTGATTAGCACAGTAAATCACAAACAACTTCAGCACAGCTTCTTGATTCAGCGCTGACACACTGTTTCATCCACTAATTAAAACAGGTTGATCGTGACAACTCCGAACAAAACTGCTGGAGTTTAGACAGAGGATCGAAACAGACTAAAATCTGCCTCTCTTGAGACCAGTAAACAATGGCAAAGCATAACACCACCCTCCTTTGCTGCACATCAGCAGGTTGCACTCATCTGGGGTTGTTTTTTTTCTGCACTGAAATCCTCTTACTCCTTATGCAGCAGGGTGCTGGTAGGTGTAGTGAGGCATATACACTATAAATTAGTTTGGGGTCTGGTTAAGGACAGGCTGATATGGTGTCTGGCTCAGCACTGAGGGCCATAGTTTTGAAGCAGAGTTGAGCTGGAATTGTTCAGCCATTTTCTTTTTTTTTTTTAGCCCTGTATAAAATAATAGTCCACACTGTGCAGCGCTGAAGAGATTAATCCATCTTTTGAATTCGTGAAAGAGTTTCCAACCACTGTTCACCCACCAAGTGTTGCAGAAAGTGTTATTTTTGAAATACCTTTGAAAAGTGCTTCATTTCCCAAAGCCTTTATCAGCAGGGCTTTTGTGCCACGCTACCACACACTGAACCAGACACCGCTGTGCCTCTCTATTTAGCTCACTTTACTTAACCCCCCCATAACTTAGGATGCATTTCACTGCCTGCAATATTTTCCTCACACGTGTTGTTTTAACTCTTGTTTTATGATTTGTTCATTAAAAGGTATTGGTCCCATGACGAAAGTTTGGTTGAATCGTCCCTTTTGTTTCCATTGAGGGCACAGGACAATGAAACTTATGACTCGGAAACAAACAGCAGCAGTTTGAAAGAGTTTTACTAACTTTTGGGCAACAAGAAAAAATCATACATGATCTGGTTGAAGAACCTTACGTGGGCTGTGACAAATAAAAAGAGAAATAAAACCTTCACCTGGGCCATATGAGCTCAGACCCTTTGCCAGTGTAGTCTCAATTAAAACACTTGCATTCCTCTGAGTTCAATGTGATGTAAGTTTTTATTGCAAATAAACACAGCAACAGAACCAGTTCAACCCGGAACAAACTGAACTGTCTCAGTTGTGGGCTCATTTTTATTTCATATCTCCTGTTGTGGACTTAATTCTAGGAATCCTCCTACTGTTACACTTTACCTGACCTTCATACCATGACACTATTGTTTGGAACTTTCCATCTCAGCCAAATATAATTGTGTCTGATATTCCTTAGTTGGAAATATAACAAAAGGTTGGTTATCACACGTTCCAGTGCCACTACTTTCTATATTCAATTATTTCCTGGTGTGTGTTTAAGATTACAGAAAAAAAAAACCTATCACATTTCATTGTATTTTTAACATAGCAAGATAGGTAATTATACTTTAATCAAAATTATAACAAATGGTTACATGTGATAATTGGAAGGCTATATTTGAGCAAATAAGTTAAACATTACATAAGCACTCATGAGTAATTAAAACAAACATGCTGAGTTCAAAATATTTCCCACAGTAGGATTAGGCAACAAAACCCTTGATTCATTTTAGAAAAAGATCATGGTTAATAAGAACATGAACTGCAGGTCAGTGACAGGAAAAAACCTCCAGGCCCCTTCGCAAAAGTTAGACATTCACCCGACCAACAACCCTGCCTCCACCCTTACTTTCCACTGTTGAAAGGAGCTATTTGTAAGTTTTGCTAGTGCTACATAACTAACATTAGCATTAACAGTTGTTTACTTAGCAGTATAAGAAATGTTGCATCAATTCAGCATCAAACTTCATTCCTTTACTCACCAAGATCTGTCTCCAGAGGTGGAAAGCAACTCTCTTGTTTTGTTTCTCTTTGTATAACTTATTTTCTTCTACTGAAGTAAGTTGCCTTTACATTTTCCGATACTGAGTCACTGTAGCGTCCAGTCTGCTCTGAAGACGTAGACGACCTCTTGTCTTGTAGACGCAACGATGGTTGAAGCTCTTGTCAAGACTGGTAAGTAAAAAGCAGTTAATGGTATCGCTAGCTATATAGCAATAGCAAAATTTACAGATAGCTTCTTTAATCCAGATAGTACTTTCTGCTTTGGCACTAAACAGTGTCACCGGAGACAAGCATTAAATATGGACTTAATTTCCAGTAACTGGGACAGTGATATCTTTTTTTTGGTCAAAATATGTTGGCGCCAACATAACAAACACAGTAGAGAGGTCACGTTCAATGACTTGAATTAGCTAAGGTGACGCCAAGCAGCTAGACACCGAATGGCTCACCAACTGTGACAGCACCCATCTGTCACTCAAAGAGGCCACACCCTCAATTATGCAGAACTTTAAGCCTTAATAAAATGTGAACAGGTGAGTTATATAAACAGTTGTCATGAAGGAGGAAATTAGTTCTAGAGACCAAAACTGTTTTTTGTAAAAGGCTGTAAACATCTTTCTGCTGTAAAGTTGGACATTTTAACATGGGAGTCTATGGGGACTGACTCACTGTTGGAGCCAGACTCTAGTGGTCATTAGAGGAACTGCAGGTTTTGTCACTTCAGTGCTGACTTCATTTTTGGGCCCTTGAGGTTGCCAAGAACAAGCGCACTGTGGTTTATTTTTAGTGAGTCCTGGTGGTTTTTAACTGGCCGAATAAAACTTATGCTGCATAACATATCACAATAACTTCAGGCTTTAAGGTTTGATTTAGCTTCCCACACCCTCTGGTGCCTGTACGTGACCTCTGACCTATGTTCAGGAGCAATGAATGAAAAAGAATCCTTTCATTTTATAATCACAGAAGAGGATTGATGCTATTATCTTTAACAGATTCTATCTATTGGGTGACTGTGTGAAATGGAGATAAAAACTGAGGGATGGTAATAAACTGATTTTTAGCCCTGGGATAAATAAAATTAACTGGGGAGGTCTTTTTGGAGGTCACAGCACTAAATCTGTACTGTTAGTTTATGGTCTAATTTCTGCTTAATGATGAGCTATGAACAAAGCAAATTAAGATTCTGGAGTTGTTTGGCTCAGTGAGAAGGAACACGGGCTTCTCTGACATTATTCCTGTCTGTTAGATAATTTTTGACACTTCATGAAACTTAATTGATCCCAGAGGTGAAATCAGCTCCTTGCAGCAGCAGCAAATGTTGTCTAATGGGATGCACAGATATAATATACTGTATGTCCATAGTCATTATATAGTTTAATATAGAGGACAATAACAGGTTGAAGAAGGTATTTCTGAACACACACCTTTTGATCACATGGTACACAAGTCGTGCAGACGTGTACGCGCACGTGTGAGCGCGCGCAGCAGCGGATAAGATATGTGAGGCATCGCAGGAGGTGTCAGGCTCACCATGCCAGGCTGCCAGCTGCTCTGTCTCTGCGCCTCCGAGCCGGCGAACATCCGCCTCCCATGTTTCTGCTCAGAGTTGCACTAAGCGGACGATGCGGCTGTTCACGGTCTCAACTTTGCTCCTGTTCTTCCTCAGCTCAGGTATGGTCACGCAGCTTTTCTCTGTCGCCACTTCACGGGATTTAAAGCGGCTGTTTGACTATGGTTAAACAGCAAAACTTCCAAACTGGCTTTTTTTTTTCTTTTCTTTTGTCTTTGAGGGAGGAGCGCAAGGGCCTGGTGGAGGGGTGGTGTTCAGGTTTGGGTAAATAGTAAAGTGGGAAACGCAGCGCGCACAGGAGGAGTCCGCGCAAACCTAACGTTGTCTTTCTTTAAAGTTGAGCAGTTTCTGAATTGTTCTCGTCATTATGATGACGGAAAACTCAAATGTCTATTTAGCCGACTTAAATTAAAGAGCCGTTCTTTATTTGCCATTTAGAAATTTTAGTCTCCAAAGCTGGTTGTGCCTCTGCGCTCCGGTGCGTCTATAACGAACCTGGTAAGTTTTGATGGAGACTGCTGATCAACAGTGTAGAGCCCAGTCTCACTCCACTTTGAAACTGTGAAATATCTCCCTGTTCATAGTCTCCTATAACATTACGCAGCAATCACAGTGAAACGGTGCGTTTTCCTTTTTCTGCCAAGGATGCGATTGATTTTTATCAGTCTCTGGCAGTGATGGAGAAGTATTCACACCCTTCAGTGAAAGAACCAATTCAACTATGAAGAAATAATCTATTACAAATAAGAGAGAGTTTTGAATTCAAATATTTGCATGAGTGAAATTCTACATGAAATGTCGAAGTACCAATTATGCAAACTGACCTTTCCAGAGTGATTCAGTATTATTATACAATCATGTATTAGATTATTGGATTGTTATTATTAGGACATTAATGTAAATGTAATGTTGACGTTGTAGCTGGTTAAGGTGGAACTGAGTGTAACTGCTTTATATTGTGTTGGGTAGATTAATGATATAAATGCATCATATTTTATGAGCTGATCATATATTTTGGATGAAAATTGTATCTGCAGTGTAACTAAATAAATGTGGTGCAGTAAAAAATTGCAGTGAAGTGCAGTGGAGTTTATAATAAACATACAATGGAAATGCATGAGTAAAGTAGCAGTTCTTCAAATGTAGTAGTAAATGTACTTAGTTACCTCCCACACTGTAAATTGCACTTGAAATCTATAAAGTGGGAAGTGAATTTTATACTGTATCATCTATTAAAAGGTGAAAATGTCTCAGTTTTGAGAATATTGAATTCACTGCACATAGAATAATGACTATACTGTAAATACTCTATGTGCTATAATTTAGCAATATCAACCCGGTGCTACATTAAAAGCCGAAACATTTCAAATGCTACTATAATGACGCATATCTGTCACGACCTGTCATCATCTCACATGACCTGAGGGCAACTCTCTACCGCTCTAAATAACACTTAACAGAGCGAGTTCACTGTAAACACGCCATCTTCACAGCAGAGGTGGTGAAATATCAACTATCCTGAACCCAACTAGAACCAGACATGATGAAATGCTGCAACAACATGCTGGTAAGATAAATGTACCACCAGCTTAAATTCAACTGAATAATTGAAGACATCTGTCGCATCAATTTGAAACGGTCAGAGCAGAAGAGACCAGAATATTCACCAAAATAAAACTGGACTTCACTTTGAGATCAAACTTTCCCATGAATTCTTTATTTATGACAATTGAGGAAATAAATAACTGAGGATGTAAATGAGAAATGAGCAAGTGATATGAACCTGGTGAAAATGATATAATGAAAATAGATGGATTCAATAACTGATTGTTTGTGTGTGTGTGTGCGTGTGTGTGTGTGTGTGTGTGTGTGTGTGTGTGTGTGTGTTGCAGGGCTGGCTCTGCAGATTCAGTGCTACCAGTGTGAGGAGATGACACACGACTGCTCCACCCCAGAGTTCATCGTCAACTGCACTGTGAATGTGCAGGACATGTGCCAGAAGGAGGTTCTGGTGAAGGATGACGGTAAGTTGCTCTACTGTTTTTTTGTTTTGTTTTTTTTTGTTTTTTACCCCCGTCAGAAATATTTTTCCATTTCTGCTTATATTTCTGTCAGTGTATTTCAGAGCAGAGCAGGTTTCATTGAAATCTGGACAGATTGGCCTCAATCCAAGGACAGTGGATTAGATTTTGGTTGTGATGTGGAGCCGGGATTTCAACCTTGAATCACAAGAGACTCGGAATCTGAGGAGTGGTCTTTAATCTTTGGCATGAAATCAAAAACTGCTGAAAACCGAGGTGAAGGAAACTGATCTGTGTCACACTCCTCTTGTCGTTCACAAGCAGGATTAGTTTGTGTGTAACTTTCAGTCAGCTCTGTTTTCTGAAGCCGGGGAAATGGACGCCGACTGTGTTGCTTGGCATGTTTGAAGTGTCTTTTAAATACAAGCACAACACACAGACACAGAGAGCTCTCCGGCGCACTCAGCCAGCAGCCAGAAGGCTCTTCGCTGTGAGCAGGAATCACAGCGATCTGAGGTCAGCAGAGACGGGCCCTTCACAGCTCTGCAACTATCATTAGAGGATGAAAGTCTGAGCTGTAGGTCAGTATTTGAAGCCGTCACGGATATAAACTATTCCACTTTCATCGGAGTAGAAAATATTTCAGCTCGTGCTGTGCAGCATGGACAATGACGGGTGTGTGCGTCACTTTCCAAGGACCTCAAATGCTGGATATTGTTGTTCAACATGGTAGAGCCTGATAACTTAATGCAGATATCTTGGTATGTTGGCGAGTGAGTAATTGAGGTAATTTCAGAGTGTTTCCATCCACATCTTCAATTTCTGCATTTAAAAATGAGGAGTGAAAAAAAAAAAAAAAAAGTCTACTTATCGCAAAAAAGTTTTTGTGCTTATCTGAGGTGGTCGGTGTGCTTCATTTGGGCGGGTGAAAAAGCTGTCCGTCAAACTGTGGTGTGGTTTGCTGATGGCCTTTAGTGTGGAGCTGAACCCACAGAGCAGAACACAGGATGGCGGTAAAGCAAGTCTGTATTATAAATGTTGATTGTGGGGAATAAGGCTGGTGACGGCGATGGTGGCGAGACACTGTAGATAGTATGGCAGATGATGGCGGAGTTCGGGCACACAGACAGAATGCATTAGAGCTGGGCAGGCTGGTGAGGCAAACAGACAGGAATCCAAGCAGGTGGGACTGAGGCTGGGCTGAGCGCGGCAGACGGGGGGGGGGTTGTAGATGGAAGGATCTGGTGCACAGGGAAACAAACAGGATTACCAAAAAAAAAAAAAGAGCAACAAGTTTGCAGCAGCGTTTGGCCGTAGCGTTTACACCACTTGACGTGACGGAACGATCTGGCCAAGAATGGTGAGCTGTGACCGGTCCTTTGTACTGCAGCAGGCTGTGCAGATGATTGTATGATGAGAAGCAGGTGAGTATGGAGACTGGAGGGAGCAGGAACCAGGAAGCCACGCCCAGCTGACACACACACACACACACACACACACACATACACACACACATACACAACACACACACACACACACACACACACACATACACAAATACAGACACAGAGGACAAACTAGGGACAAACAAACACATGAGGGAGGGGAAAACAGCAGAGCGGGAAAGAGGGAAAGAAAAGGTCCTAATCCAAACAGTGATAGTAGATGTGGGATTTCAGCAATAATTCAAAAACTGAACTAGCAATAAATCTGCCGTTCAGGAAGCACAATCTCATCCGACAGTGACAGTGACAGACAGTGAAAAAGCATTCAACTTCGCTCCGTTGTGTTTATTCTCTGCAGACTGTGACAGTTCAGAGTGATCCCACAGAAATGAGGGCAGAACGTTGCTTTACAAGACATCTTGTTTTCATCCTGTCTCTGTCGACAGTGATAATACTAATAATGCTCATAATCAGTTACAGTACATCTTCATGAGCTCTCTGTGCCACCAGAGATCATGTATAAAGGCACTGAAGTCCTGATGATGCTCTGATGATGCAGAATGATGACACCACATCTGTCCAATCAGTGAGCCGGTGTCAGTGCTTGGTTCCTTTGTAAAAGTCCAATGAGAATATGAACCAGAGGTAAACTACAGAAGTGTATCATGTTATTCTCTCGGTCTGGATTAAATGAATCAAGTGTTGTCTGTAAATGTCACTGACGCTTCCACAGCTCCGAAGAGACAAAAACATCACATCTGTTCAGAGATGAGGAGACTGTGACCTTCCTCTAATGAATACATGATACAAATATAAATGTCATACTTCCATCATATTCTCCACAGGCCCTCCTCTTCTACCTCTGAGCTCATCATCTTCTGCAATGGTTTGATACTTTTTGAGATTTTCAGAAATTTCAGTTTGACTAATGCCACCATGAGCAGTGTCATGTATTTATTTTAGCCTCCTCTGGGGAGAATACTACAGTCAGACACTTACACTTGGATCCCATGCATGTCATATGAAAGTGATGATCCTACAGACAGTAACTGCAGTCGTCGTCAGTTGTACCCAGCGTTTTAGTTGTTGTGGTTCACATTCCTCAGCTTCACCGTCTGTCTGTCTCACTGCCTTTATGAGCCTCAGTCACAGCAGGCAGCTGTTTACAGTGAAGGAGCTCTGATAAAACCCAGCATCAGACAGCAGACTACAGCTGATGACTCAATCACCAAATGTCGATGCAAAAATTCAGAAAAATGTGATGGTAGCCTGCGTGTTTTCCTGCAGCGCTGCGGGTACCGACGGTAGCGTAGATGTCGTAGTTACTGCAGATGTGATTCTTCCATGAGGGCAGTATAAGGACCCGTCCTAGTCTGATATCAAATGAATCAAAGAAGAAGACAGGCACAATAAACATTATCCACATGTGGAATGGCAGCAGCGAGTTCAGGCGGAGCAACGTGTCCGCCGTGACTTGTCTGAATGGGTCAGTTATAGACGACCAAATGTTGCCACCGAGCATTTCAAATGAAACAGCTCAGATTAATCTAAGCAGCTCAGAGACAGACACCAGATCTGTACCGAGCTCAGGCTGAGTGACTTTCACTTGTTTGTATTGTTTGTGAATTGTGACAGCTGACATCTGTTGTAGCAACCTCCTCACACATGTTCACGAAGGCTAACATTAGCTTGTTCAGGCTAACGCAGAGCTAACATTGGCGGCCACATGTTGGTTTTCTAGTTTTTTGACCATTCCAGATGGTTAAACTGACAGTATGTAACTTTTGGTGCTTGTGGTTTCTCAATTAAAACAATAACAAAAGACGCTTTGGTGATGTCGTGAAGTAATGTGGGATCATGGGAGTTGTTGTCTTCACCAACATTGCAGTCAGCGTCTCCCAGTTTGGATTCCTTCAGTGTCAGACGATTTATCCACAGAGGTGTCGTGTCCTCCTCCTCAAAACAAACAGACCTGGTGATTATAACCAGAAAAAACACTGAATAAAGCAGTTTCACATTAAAAGTCAGTGTTTCACCGTCACTGCTCAGAGGACACAGGTGGTCTGTGATGTTTGCTCAGCTCGTTTCTCTGACGTCCGATGACTGAAATCCTTCATCTGGTTAAAAAGCATAGTTGAAAATGACCAAGATTTAACCAGTGCATCATAAAAATGTGGCTTGAAACAGGATAAAAAGTCAGTTTGACCTCCTGGCAGGCAACCACAGCACTGACACGTGTGCACAGGTTTGGAAACATTTGGGATAATGTAAGAACACAACTCAGCAACATATATAACATAGGTCTAGTGATGTTTAAGCATTTTAATGTGGAAAAGTCACAGATTTGAACTTTAAAAACTTGTATGTCATTGTAGAGATGTGCACATGCAGCGCATTGATTCGCTCAGACCTTCCATGCCGCACTCTCCACTCTCCCTCTCTGTCTCTCTCTCTCTCTCTCTCTCTCCCTCGCCCCACACCACCCCCTCACCCAGCTACTGCCACAAGTCAAACTCTGTGGGAAACACTGATTTAATAAGATGATTATTTTCTATATCGTGTTTAAAGCTTGTAAGTGGGAACAACGCTTGTTGTGTTCATTCCCACATGAGGCCACAAAATCCATTTCTGCTCGTCTGAATGTGACCATGTTTACATCAAATTCAAATCAAACTGCTCAGTGCTCTGGCTAAAAAAAGAACTGTTTCCTAAATTAGATCAGGAACTGCCTGATTGGTCTGTCTGACTCCAAAAAATAAGTCGACAAACCGTAGAGTCTGTCCAAGAATTCAGTGCCACTTTACGATAATATTAAAGATTCATTTCATCTGGGACTCAGATCAGCTGAGAGGACTGACTCACTGTCTCTCCATCAGAATTTTATTCCTGGTTGTCAGAGGATGATTTTGAAACAATATTTCCCTCTTACATAAAACATGATTTTGCTGTTGAATGAGTAAATATATATTTTTTTAAAGTAAATAATAATATACTTTTTTTTTGATGTAATGCACCTATGGCCTCAGTATTTCTAAAATTCTGGTTGCCGCCCGCACCACTACACTGAGAGCGCTTTTTAACTGTATAATGAGCTGCTCTCTATATATCTTGGTGGAAGTGCTTAAAAAAATAAAAGCAATTAAAAGGACTGTAATCTCAGCACTCACAGATCAGTATCAGCCTCAAGTATCTAACATCAGTCGAGTCACAGCCACATGATGAGACAATAGGAGACGTTTGCTTTGGCTTGTTCAGTCACAAATGATAATGTGTTTTTATGGTGTGTCTGAACTACAGAATTCATTTCACTCAAAACGTCTTAAAAGTTTAAAATGTTATAATTAAGTGATGAACATCTGTCCCAGCTGGCCGTATGTAATGCATTACGTATCTGTTTTGGCGTTTTGGTTCAGGTTGTGCTTCTTGCATCTGGGAAAATAAAGAAAACCCAGCACAATATGTTGTGGATTACAGAAAGCAGAGGGACAGTTTAGAAAGATTTAACTCCTCCAGTCCGCACAGTAATGGCTGTGCTATATAGTAATAACCTGTTTTCAGAAAGCATTAAAACCCATCAGTATTTGAGCATTTCTCTGGAACTAGAGTCTCATAGACAACATCATTAGCATTGATGGACCTGTGTTACCTGAAAAGATATTTTCACATCAACCAAAAGGAGGAGATTAAAACGTCCTCAGCTTTGCTTCACTTTGCTTTGCAGCTGCTGATTCTCTCAGACTCAGATTGCCTTTGTTCTGTGCTCGTAAGTTCATCATATTTATAACCTGCAGGTTTGGAATATTGTTAAAAACAAATGGGTTGCAATGCATCCTCTGCAGGTTGTCATGGATCTTGCAGTTTATTGCTGCCTTTTCAGTAATGAGTAACGTGTCTCTGCTGTGTTTACATGTCTATTTTCTGCAGATGGTTAGAACCCAGACACTAAAGGTCACTCCTCCCGCCCGAGGTCCGCTTCGTTTTCACACCCAGCGAAAATTGGTGGCCATTTTTTATTGCCTCCCCCTACTGCTGATGAGCAAAAGCAATAAGCTCCTGTCTTTGGAAATGTGCCTCCCAATCCAAAGGGCAGACACAGCACACTATAGAGTAGACAGTTCTTTAATAAGAAAATTTCTGCCTGAATGCTCGTGTACATCCCAGCCTTTATCTCCCAGTGTTATCGTTATTGCTGCTCTGCATGAAAATAGGGCTTAGAAATCCAACCGACCGCACCTTATCTCTGTTTGAAATGCAGCACATACATTCACAATTGCACTTCCACCTCTGTGCAATTTGCTTCATTGATAAGAATAAAAATCAGTGAGGCTGTTCAATTCCTCCTAAGTGTACTTGCCACACTTTGCATGCAGCTCTATAATATAGATGTAGGAGACAGAAGCACTAAAGTGTGTCCTCAAGTGAGCTACACCCCCCCCCACACACACACCCCACCCCGGCCATCAGATTAGCCCTCCTGTATCTGGAGGGGGTTATACAATCCATCAGTGTTTGCTCCTGCGACACAGCTCTCCAGCTAAGAGGCTGCCTGGCAGAACATCCAGGCATCAAGAGTCAACTTCCTCTGTCACACCTCCACGAATAGACACAGACACATGCACACACACACACACAACATTCAGATGATGGCTATTTTTCTGCTGGGATGAGTCCGGCTTCCTGTCCAAGCTCGTCTTCTAGTGCTATCATCATCATTCTGCTCCGATTATGTCTTCACAAATGATGAAAGAATCTGCTTTTACCTAAGTGAGGACTGTTCCTCTCCCACTGTCTTTAAAGGAGGGATGATTGCCACGCTCCAGCAGACCACCTTTCATTGCAATGTCCTCTGCCCTTTCTTTTCAAAGGAGGGAGAGTAAGATGTTCTGTGATGTTAGGGATGTGAAATCGGCCACAGTTTTAGTTTCTCAGACACAATTTCAAAGGGAGTAAAAACACAGAGCAGAGAGAACATAGGAACAGAGTGTGCTGTAATAATTCTGCAGTTTATAATGAATAAATTATTTTTGTGACCCTTTGGTATTTTTGATGTCAGAATGGTATTTTAAAGCCGCACTAATCGATTTTTTTATCCTAACAACAGACCAAATGAGTATGTGTAATGTGAAAGGGGTCACTCGTTTTGAAAAACTCAGAGAGAATTATAACCCATTATACATATTTATAATTGTCATATTAAAGGCCGCCTGCTGCTGCGAGGACACAGAGGTGATAAAAGTAAAGTTTGTGGGTCAAAACAAAAAAAACAAATCAACTAAGAGATGCTAAAAACAGTTAAAAATGTAGTTCAGACTTTAAGGTGTGACAGCAACAATGTGATTGGCTGGTTGAGATCGTGGCGAAATCTGACTGGTTACACCTGAAGTCAGCTGATTGCAAGAAGTGGAGTGAGAGAGAGAGAGAGCGAGAAAGAATTGTGAATGAAAGATGCGTAAAGATCGCCTTCCTGAGTGAACTTACTCTAAGCTTCATGAGTGAGGGGGCTGCAGAGCTACAGGAAACTGTCTGCAGGTTCAACACTAGGTGTAAAACCCTTTCACATTACACTGCCCTGTTCACATCTGTCACATCTGTCACACCTGTCCAGACCTGGTATTAACATCCGTCTCAGGTGATCCGATCACAAGTGGTCAGCTCTTCAGGTGTGAACGCACCCCAGACACATTGATGACACTTCTGGGATGCGATCACTCAGACCACATTCAGAGGTGGTGTGGACCACATGTGGCCACATTGCTTTAGCAGTGTGAACATGAATGTGTCCTGAGCCACACTGAAGGACCAACTACTCTACTGACGTCCTCTGACAGTCTGATTAGTCCCAACAGTTTCATCATCAACCCAAAATATTTTATGTTTCAAATGGATAAAAATTTATTTCATTGTAGAGCTGAGAGCAATGATTCGCTCAACCCCTCTGTATGCAAGTATCTTCATGATACTGTGGGTAGCAGCACTATCACACAGGACCTTCCTCAACTTCCTCCCAAAACCGACCTTAAGATAAAAGTTTAATGTCGTCCACATGAATATGTCTCAGTAGCCACTCGTCACTGCAGTGTGCATAAGTTTGCACTTTATCTTCAACATGTTTGTCTTCACCATGAAGATGTAATATCATCATGGCGTCCACAGAGGCAGCACACTAAGTGGAGCAGCGATGACAAGACAGATAAGTGTGATGCTTCCCCTCGGATTCCTCTGGAAATCGAATAATAGATGATGAAAATGATGCTGATGAAAGTTGATACTGGCTGAGCTAGAAAGGATGTTGATTTTGATTGTGAATCTTCTCATAAGACACAGATATAAGTGAGTAAAGTGAATGGGCCCGAAGCTTGAGTTCAACAGCTGAAATTGCTGCATTTCATCTATTTATTTATTGTTGAGGCATCTTTGCTGAGGGAAATTCAATTTTCTTCATCATTAATATCATGTTTGATGACGAGGAGTGGAGGACAGAGTCAGGAGTGCATGAGAGCAGTTCAATGGGAGCGTTTAAACCCTCTCACAGTGAGAGGTGATGAGGTTTTATAATGACCCGGTCGATGATGTGATTCTGAAAATTTGTCTGGGTTGGAGTCATCAAGTGGTCTCATGCTGGACTCATGGCCCGAGGCAGGATCAGACAGGATCTCCCCCCAGAATGTCCCAGACAGCTATGAAGATGGTATTAGCAGACTAATGCACAGTCACTGAGCTGGTTCTGATTATATAACCGCAACCAGTGACCCAGTCCCAGCTGGTACTGGGCTGACTGTCTTCCTGATGAAGACACCACAGAACAGGATGGAGACAAGCACCAACTGCATCCACTGTCTCCCTGATTTCATGGCTTATCTAAATTAGCTTTTGCAATTTGCCAAAGTTAATTTACTGTATCAGGAAAAGGGAAATGAGTGTGTGGTTAGTCATAGTAGTTTACATTTGTTAAACAGAGTTAACGGTTCGTGGCGGCTGAAAAGACTTGACATGTGTGAGTTTGATGACTGAGGAGGGTTTATGGACTTTAGATTGTTCCAGGATTTCCAGAGATCATAGTTTTCATTATGACAATCAAACATACAGGTTTTAAAGTTAAAATTAAAGCGTTGTCTCACTGACTTTTAACATCACTGCAGCTCTTTAGGACAGTAAAGAAATGATGTGCAGCTGCTGTTAATCTGCACTTTAAGTTCAAATTGTATTTCTAACCTTAAACATGACTCCCTGCATATTCAGCCTTGTTATGGCTCCAGGGATGTCTGGAGTGACTCTGTCGGTCGGCCAGACCGCCACTTTGGTCCATCCAACAACTATTGGATGGTTTGCCATGAATAAAATAAAATTAAAAAAAATAAGACGTTCACAGTTCACACAGGATTCATCGTACTGACTGTGGTGATCCTCTGCGACTTACGGGTCTCTCTCTTTTTCGGAGCCATGCACTCTTCATATTTGACCACGGGGTTTTGTTCCAAGTGATGTTTCCTTTGGTCGCTGAGGTTGTTGTTCTGCGCTCTTCGCATTTGCCTCCTTTCTGTTGAGTGTCGTCCTCACCGAAGCTGAAACGAGCCCAAACGGCGTACACAGCGTTCTTTTAGCTAGAAGCTGATTGTGTCATGAAGTTTACAACCTCATGCTAATTGCTAATGTTACCCAGAAGTCCCTTCTTCACTGTAACACATATACATTTAACAGAGTGTAGTGTCATTTAGTGGCTAACATAAACAGAGCTATACATCACAGGTTGAGACTCAGTGTTTGTGCTTGTGTCATCCACATCACCAGCTTCACTTACAGTGAACATGGACTAACACGGTGGAGCTGAGACTTCGGTGCATGCTGGTTCACCCACCTGTCCTTCAAATAGGCCACGCCCTCAACTATACAGAACTTTAAGCCGTAATAAAATGTAAACAGGTGAGTTATATAAACAGGTGTCATGCAGGAGGAAATTAGCTCTAGAGACCAAAAAAGTTTTTGTACCAGGCTGTAAATATGTTTATTTCTGCTGTAAAGTTGGACATTTTAACATGGGAGTCTATGGGGACTGACTCACTGTTGGAGCCGGACTCTAGTGGTCATTAGAGGAACTGCAGTGTTTGGCTCTTGAGTGTTGGCTTCATTTTTCATCATTGGAGGTTGATGCTTGGACTGAACACACGAGGTTGTATTTTTCTAAGGGCACACTGTTAACCGACATGAGCAAGATTAAGTTGGTGAGAGTTTCTAAATGTCAGTTTTAATTGCGCAGCTCTAATACCCAGAATCTGTAATTGATTAGTGCTCTCCACTAATCAATCTCCAATCCAACTTTTGGATCTAAAGACACCATGGTTCGGTTAAATAAAGTTATGAAAAGAAAACATTAAACCACAGAACTCCACACAGAATGTCTTTATCACCAAAACACCTGATATGTGTTTTATTGTCCCTGCTGATCATTTATCTGCATGACATCTTTACATTGGCTCATATAACAACTGCAGTCTAATTTGCTGCATAGTCAGTTTGATTTAGATGGATAGTAAAGCCCAGAGAACAGACTGATACATGTCTAAGCTACTGTAGCTTTTACACCGCTCACTGAGAATCTGTCGATCTTTTCCTCATGTTAAGGAAAGTCCAGTCACTTTATTCAGAGCAACAAACCATGTTGAGCAGATCATGTTTTCTACTGACATTTATGTTTGAATTGGCACTGAAAAACATTTAACAGCTATTAAGAACCAAATGCTTGTGTTGACACTCTTCAGTGCTTTTCGCAGTGTCTGTGATCCATTCGGTTAAAATCTCATTTAGAGGAGCAATCGAAGGTTGTGCAGACACTTGGATATATTGGACTCCTTCCTCCTCCCTGTGCAGCCGACCGTGCCGACTCTCATTAGACTAAAGCGCACCGGTTCTCTCACCACAGCCTCAAAGTTGATGAGAAACTTCAGTCTTTTTCGCCCCAAAAAAATAAAGTATAATTCAGACTGAAGAGCTGGATCTTTGAGTTCCCATGCACAAATTGAATGAAATCTTCTCCGAGCACTTCAAACATGAGAAACCGACTGATACCCTGTTCCCTGCTGTCCAAGATTCACCGCGCTGATATTTGCTCAACAAACGCGGCACCGCACTGAATGTCAGTGGGACATAATCACAGTGTATTAGAGTGCATGTTTGTCCTGAATTTCAATTACAACAGTTTAATCTCATGGTAATGAATGAAGTACTATACAATTAACATAATAATCTAATTAGGCAGTTTTCTGTGATCTGTAATAGACTTCTCTATTAATCAGTTTCAGAAAAACCTGCAGCAACCTGAACGAGGAGATATGTTGTACTGAGCTTTTCTCCTGAGAGGCTCAGGAGCAGCCACGCTGAGGTGTTGCCTCTGCTCCTTCTCACTGTTTTATTATTGCATTTAAAGTGCTGAACTGTCTCAACACATTTATCTGCAGGGACGGCTCCTGTCTATCTGTGGACGTGCTGAGAAAGAAATATTTCACTTTGATGCTACATTGTTTTCTGTAGAGTGCACTCTTTGCAGGAGTTCTTGGGTGAGGAGTGGTGAACTGAAAATTATATTTTTAAACATACACCCAGGGAGGCAGTCCACAATAATATCACATACTCCTGCCTCTTATATTTAGGCAAACATAAATATTTGGTTATTGAAATGCAGTGTAAAGTGTCAGTAATCAATTTAAACAACACATTTGAAAAGACTGAACATCTGAAATCTTTTCCATGCAAATTATATTTGCATTTGAATATTATTTAAATAAATATTACTTTATAATAATAATAATAATTTGCATTTCAACTGTAAAAGGTTAAACTATTTAACTGAAGACGTGTTTAGGCAGAATGCACTTGTGCTAATATAAATAAAAAAGAATTTGATATAATAATAATAATAACTAGAAAATTCCAGGGAAATTTTGAGTGCCACGGGGGCTACTGCCGGGATGAGTACATGATTTATTTCGTTTTTATGAACTTCTATAACTTTATATACTACGATGTTTTTATGAGATTTTATGCCATACTGTAGTATGACATTTTTTGACAATTTTATGCCTTACTATAATGTGACTTTTTATTAAATTAAATGCCACTCTTCTCGCCATACTATATGTTGATGTTTTTTGGTATTTTTATGCCTTAGTATACTATGATGTTTTGTGCCTTACAATATTATGACGTCTTTTGACATTTTTATGCCTTGCTATACTGTGATGTTTTTTGACATTTTCACACCATACAGTATGATGAATTTTTTGGGCATTTTTATGCCATACTATACTATGATGTTTTTTGAAATTTTATGCCATACTATACTATGATGTTTTTTGAAATTTTATGCCATACTATACTATGACGTTTTTTGAAATTTTATGCCATACTATACTATGACTTTTTTTAGACATTTTTCTGCTCTACTATAATATGACTTTTTTTGGCATTTGTTTGCCTTTCTGTTTCTGTTAAATTATGATGCAGCAGCATAGTGGTACAATGGTTAGGATTGTTGCTTCATAATGAGAAGGTCATGGGTTCAAACCCTAGTTTGGGGCTTTACTCTCTTATGATGCTTTTTGATATATTCAAAAAGCATAAAGCCCCAAAACAGGGATTGAACCCATGACCTTGTCAGTGTTAGGCAGTAGTCCTGACCATTGTACCACAA
>NW_019524939.1:0-14933 GCF_002814215.2 Seriola lalandi dorsalis
AGGTGTTTTCTGTTGGCCCCGCCCACAGCAGCTCATCACTCTGCTAGTGTACCGGTCCTCCTGCTGCTCTACTGCAGGTAACACAGTGACTGTACATGACTATTTCACACAACCCCACATCAGATAACCACAACTATCACTTTAGAGTCACGATTGGCTGATGAGTCTGGCCTCATGTTCACTCACTACCATAAAATGATCCCAGCTGAGGCTTCCTGATGTCTGATGGGTAATGTAACCATGGTTTCCCTGCTTGTCCTTCCCATGGTCTCAACATATTTTTATTACAGTTTACATTCAGCCTACATGAAAACCAGGATCAGATGCTGGACTGTGTCTTACCCTCTCTGGAGGCGGGAGACAGGACAACAGCTCCACAGTGCATTGGGCCAGCTGAGGGTCAGGGGTTGCAGGTGGGCCAGATGGGGGTCGTAGGGTCATAGCCTCCCTGACCACCTGGTACAGAGTCCTGGTGATAAGCGGAGATGGCAGCTCTCGCAGGTAGTCCTTCAGTATACCTGAGAAAAAGTGATACTGAGTACAGCCAGTCATCAAGGTGAAGTCTAAGTTGTGGCGTCACCACGTCTTTAATGAAACCTTGTGTAGCTGCACGGTGTTCACATGGGACACACCCACCTCGGCCTGGTGCTGAATTGCTGAGGTCCACAACTCTGAGTCATCAAGGTCCTGTTCAAGTCATGAAACTCAAATCTAAAGTTGTGTCTAGGTTGTTGAAGTCAGGTATTCAGATCCACACCACCATGGTAATGTCTCAACATCAAGACCATGTCTAAGCCATTAAAGTTAAACTCATCACGGTCAAGTCCAAGTCCTTAGAGGGACCCTGAGGAGTTTTTGACCTCAAGTAGCACTGACATGATTCACTCTACTCCACTGATCTATAGGTGGAGGTGACGTCCACTGAATACAGCGTCCAGCAAAGGCAGTAAAGAATAAGAAAAAGAAGAAGAAACAGAAGAAGAAGACTTTGACTTTCACACAACTTTATTTAGGACACATTATGCCAAAAATCTTAAACGATCCACTTCAAAGCTTCTAATAAATTACCAGTCAACAATAAAAACCCCCACAATCCAAAAAAGAGCAAAAAACAACAACAACAACAACAACAACACACTCCTACCTACAAGTGAAAAAACTCAAAGCTGAGCTGCAGTGATCCATCTTCCCCAGTTGAACACAGGACCATCCTGATCCCCCACACATCCCTGAAAACATCCAGGTCATTCTATAAAAGGAGTGCTCTATTCTGAGCCGAGCTGAGACCAGAACTTTCAGACACAGCACCGGCTCCGTCCAGCCCACACCTGACAACTGGTTCTTTCGACTTTTCCAGATTGCTAGCTTAGCAGTTGCTAACAAAAAATTGATAAGAACCAGTGCCTGTCTTTTTTTAACGGTGTACTTTGGGCCAAAAACAAAGAGTGAAAATGAAAAAACCTTTCCTAAAGCCTCCACCCACCCGTGCAGCAGCCTAAATAAATCAGACAAACGAGGACAGGAAATCACCAAGTTTTCCACAGTTTCTATCTGACTACAAAAAGGACAGCCCTCCCCAGTGCTGGGGTCCAGGTGAGCTCTGTATCTGTTTGTAGCTATAGCTCCGTGTAGGATCTGATGTCTATAAAACCCAGGAGGTCATTTTGAACTCCACTGTCGTGCCAGACAATCTCCACTCTTCCCCCAGTTTATCCTTGCTGAGGATACCCTCTCATACAGAGCCAGGCCGGCCTCTAAATCCATGATGTCCCTCCGGTCCCGGACGAAAACACTGACATCATCAGCGTAGGACCATATCGACACCCTCTTAAAATAATGGCCTAAGTCATTTTTTCAGGTTTTTCAGGAAACACAAAAAACTCAACAAAAGAGTCACACTTTTGACATAGGCCATTATACAACCGGGGGTAGAATTGCATGTTCCCCTCAACTGAGGATTCAGGCGATTTTACCAGAGGTGGCCAGCATCATGAGGGGGTGATTTAGGAAAAAAAAACATTTTTGTCAAAACATGACTTAGGCCATTATTTTAGGAAGGTGACGATATGACCACAGGGGGCAGTCAGCCAGCTCTGGCAGAGAGAGACGCCTCAGCTTGGACCTCAGTCTGTGGAGGAGAGGCTCAATGGCCATGCTGTAGAGCTGGCCTGAGATGGGTCAGCCCTGCCTGATCCCCCTCCTGACTGGTACAGGACAACTAAGTTATATATAAAAACCTTCAGTCTGTTAGATAAAAAGGATTCATATACAGAAGATCAACCAGTCTCCAGTTCTTTGGATGCGTTCTTAGGCAGTAAGGAGATCACTGCATGCCTGCAGGAAGCTGGAAGGGTCCCTTTAGTAAAAGACTCCTTAAAAACATGCAGCATGTCAGGCCCCAGCTCACTCCAGAAGTGTTTTAAAAAATCTGCAGGTAAACCATCCATGCCTGGAGCCTTTCCTGAGGCCATTTGGGACACGGCAGTGGTCAGTTCATGTAGGGAGATGTCTGAGCTCAGGGTGACACGCTCCTCCGGACTCAGCTGTGGAAGATCCTGCAACAGCTCAGCAGCAGCATCCGCATCACAACCCTCAGCTCCGAACAGGTCAGTGTAGAAGGCCACTGCATGCCTCCTAATCTCAGCCCCGTCAGAAGTCAGCCTCCCATCAGGCAGGCGGAGACACACCATCTGCTTCTTCCGGGCCTACGACCTATCCAGGCTAAAGATGAACTTAGTCAGAAAATCCATGTTGCTGAGCTGAGAGAAACGAGCCCGGACCAGCACTCCTTTAGCTTTCTCCTGGAGGAAGGCGCTTAACTGCTGTTTTTTAGAGAGCAACAGGGTGCTCTGCTCACCAGACCCTCTCTCCAGCTCTGTGATCTCTTCCTCCAAACGCTCTACAGATCTCCTGATCCAAGCAGTGGAGTATGATGTGTACTGCTGGCAGAAAACCCTGGTTTGGCCCTTTTCTACCTCCCACCACTGACTCAGAGAAGGAAAGGACTCTTTCCTAGTCCTCCAATGAGCCCAAAATGTTTAAAATTTTCACAAAATTTTTCATCAAGTAATAACTTGACATTAAAATGCCAAAAAGATTTAAAACTTCCAGCGGAAGATAAAACAAGCTCCACAGGGAGGATGTGACAGTCAGCAGCCCGAGCAGTGAAAGCAGCTGATAAAACCTGTCTAACCTGGCTGCACTGACCCTGCCACCTGCCACCTTCACCCAGGTGTACTGCCTGACTGAAGGCTGCTTCATCCTCCACACATCCATTAAATCGGCCTCTGCTACCAGCTGAGACAGATGTGCAGCTGACTGAGGATGCAGCTCCTGACCTGTCCTATCTAGAGAGTCTGTGCAGCAGTTCCAGTCCCCCCCCAGAACAACACACTCTCCCTGACCACACAGCCTTAACTGACCTTTTAAGGGCCGTGGTTTGGAGCGTTAATGAAAGTAAGAATAAAACCGTGTATTCCTGCTCTCACTGTGAGGACTCTGTCCTTCACAACTTCTGTACTACTTAATATCTTGACATTGGCAGTGGGAGAGAATAACACAGTGACTCCTGCACTGAGATTGGAGCCATGGCTGAGCACATGCTGCCCCCCCCCCCAACACCAAAAGCCCCAGTCTGCCTCATTCACTCTATCACTGTGTGTTTCCTGCAAAAAAAACTACATCCAGTCTTTTTTGACTGACCACCTCTGACACTAATGCTCTCTTCTGTGCACTTCTACCCCCAGTAATGTTTAAAGAGGCAACCCTCAAGACCTGCATAGGAGGAGGAGAGAGACAGGACAGTACACAGCAGAGAGGAAACACCCGGTGTTGCCTGATCATGTCTCTGTCACTTGGAGACTTTAATTTTCTTCACTCTTTTGCCTTTAGACATCGTTAAGTCTACAGGCAAAAGAGTGAAGCGTTAGCGTTCCTTCTCATCCAGTAGGCCCACCTGCTCTCCCACCGCCAACAGCACCTGCTCCACCGAGTAGCTGGGCTGAGCAACAATACACACTCCATGCCTCAGAGACAGGGACGGCGTCCTCTGTCTCTGAGGCATGAGAAAACACGGAAAACACACCAAACAAACTACACTAACGGTTCACAAACACTCCACAAATATCACACAATAATCACAATGATCATACAATAAACACACAGTTGGAAAAAATATATAGAAAACCTCTTCATTTCTCACCACCAAACACCCGAGACAGTGTTGAAGAAGAAGAAGAAGGAAGAGGACAAGAAGAAGAAGCCTGGTGAGCATGAGTCAGTCAACAATTAATCCTATCTCGGTCTCTGAGGTCATGTCAGACTGTGCTGACCCTTGATCTTGATGACTGTGATGTGACCTAAAGGCCGCAGACATACTGACCTCCCAGTTACTGACCTGTAATGACATTAATGTCGGGGTAGAGGTCCTCGCTGAGACACACAGCTGAACTGTTCCTCTCAAACCAGTCCCTGAGCTCCTTCTTCACTGCTGCAGAACCACACAGTCTGTACAGACCCACCACCTGACAGACAGACGGACAGATCAGGTCACCACTTTAAATCAACATTAACAACAGTTTCCCAACCCTGTTTGTTTTACTTCTCTGGGATGAAGTCCAACCTAGAACCACTGTATAGAACCTCTATCTAGAACCTCTGTATGATGTTTAGTAGTAGTATGTTTTGAACCAGGGGTCAAATGAACCAATCAGCTTGCTTCATGAGCAGGTAGACACAGGGCTTAAAGCAAGGAAAATGTCTGTGCCTGAAATGTGTTTTGGGTTAGCTATAGATGAATTAGGGCTGTGGCTCATATCTCAACCCGTTTCAGAAAGACAAGAACACCAAATCTAATGACTTCTAAATGTGAATCCTCACGTTAACCTGAAAGGTCCAAATGGAAGAAAAACGTATCATCTACTCCCCCACTCCTCAGAGGGAAACCAGAGTCTGGTAACTGTATCCAAGTCCAAGCACAACTTTCAAAGCCACAAAGAACAGCCTGGTTTAATACGCCAATCTTTAAACTGTTCAACACTCGTTCCTCCGTTGCTCTCTAAGCAGCATATGTGGCATAATAGACCTACTGTTTTTCAAACGATTGATAAATTAGTCCAAAATATTGATGACAATATGAAAACAAAACCAACAGCCTGTTCATTGCAGTGCTTTTTCAAAGTAGTGCAGCCATGTGCATTAGTGATCTGACACTTCACTGAGCTAAATTGTCAAGAAAGGTTTTTATTAATAAAGTAGTACCACTGGATTCATACAAAATATAGGGTTCCTGATGGCTGTACATATATACATATATATATATATATATATATATATATATATATATATAGCTATATTCTTGCTACTGAAAAAAATACGCAAGAATATTTTCCATACACATATAATTATATTTTTCCATCTAAAACGGCCGCACACCAGAACTTTAAGCCATGTAGACATCACGTTGTTGAAGTTTGGGAGGTGTGAGCATCAGCCACTGAGAGCGTCTGTGACCTACAGTTACCCCAGATGTTCAGTTACATCTTCACAGAAGCTTGTTTCCAGAATTAGATGATCGTAGCATATCAACAGGTCTGGGTTCTGTTCTGTTCTGTGGGTCAGAGCTGATGTGGGTCTGTCACAACATCCTGGTGATTTACTACATATATTACATATTATACCTTTAGTCCTCGTCGCTCTATCTCTGCCACGGTCTTCTGGATCAGCAGAGGGACTGGAGCTGCAGAACCTTCTTTCTCCACCAGGTTGTGCAGTTCCACCCCAAACACATTAGCAGGTGCTGAGCTGTCAGTGCTGGGCTGTGGAGAGTTACAGTCACTTTAACCCTTTGACATTGATGGATGTTTCTATTAATATCTTTGCAATAATACAGGATAGAAATATGTTTTGAATGTTGCTAATATCTGTAGACTCTCCACTTTCTGTTTCATATTCCTTCGATGGTACATGACTCATAGCCGGAGCTAAAAGGCCTCAAAGCAGGCCTCTAAAATTTAAAACACTTTTATCTTCACATTTATCTCTTATTTTACTTACATTTTGGTCTATTTTTATGAACCTAAGACTTTGGTAAACCAATTTCAAGAACCAAAACAATTCATCCACATCTGCAAAGGTATGTTTTCACAACAGATTTGGAAAATTTCAAAAAAACGGGCTCCCAGGGCATCATTATAAACACTTTGGTATTATCTTATATGTAAGTTGTTAAGAAGTAATGCAGAAGGACACTGAGAGGAGATGAAGGTCAGTGTAAATGGGAATGGTCTGATCTGGTTCTGGTTTTAGACCGTATCAGGGTCCTAATTACCTCATGTTTGGTGGATCTGGAGTTTCTATCAGTTTCATTCATAGTAATCACAGTGTTCATGACTGATACCTGTGTGTCCCACTTTTCTTGTAGAGACAGTTTGACATAAAGAAGTCCTCTGGGCTCCAGCTTCACACAGAGCTGCTGACTGCGACTCCCTGACACACACATGACAACAGATCAACACCATCACTCACAGGTGGAGCAGTGACATCACAGTGTTCAGTGTACTGTACCTTTAAAGAGTGGAGGGATGGAGACTCCACCCAGACAGCACACTCTGTTCCTGGTTGGAGCTCCTGAAGTCTGACTCTGATCCGTCCCTGGTTTAGTCCCACCCACTGCCTGTGGATTGGCTGCAGAGACAGAAACACATGAAATACAAACATACACAGGAAGTGTGACCTGAAGCTAAATCTACTCAGGTCCAGAGGTCGAGTATCTAGAGTAGCTAGAGGAAAGATCATCAATGTAAAGGGTTCGTCCTCTGGAGATCAGGAACTATTGGTAGTAGCAGTAACATTAGTAGTATTAGTATTAGTATGTAGTAGTTATGACTGCATTCTATAGAAACTAGCAGGACCTGGTGTGAGCACCACCATGCGGAGCTGCCGGGCTCTCTCCAGCTCCAGGTGGAAGGTGTGGTTTAATGAGAGGGCAGAACCTCGCAGGTTAAGAAGGGCGGTCCTTGCTCTTGTCACCCCGTCAATCTGGATGGCCAGGAAGATTTCCTTACTGCCCTCGGACCTGAGAGGACACACACACACAGACAGGAACAGAGAATGTGCAGAGGTGTTGAGCTGCAGTTCCTCTAACGTCCACTAGATTCTGCTGTGGTCAAACTCACAGCTTCACCTCTCAGCTGCCAGTCTACCTGTAATTTCCACTAGCTCCAGGTATTCGTGGACTGTACCTGCTGGTCTTCATCTCCTCGAGGCCCAGCAGGTGGATGGTCAGTAACCCCGTCACCCGCTGGCTGCACCGAGGTGGATCAGAGCCTACATACAACCGGAACGAACTGACGTCGCATGCCATTTCCTGGGAAACCATAGGTTGAGGGCCTTGTTGCCGTGGCAGCAGCTCGGGGGAGTCCCCATCACTAAGGTAACCTGAAATGAAAACAGACCTGTTACATCCTGGTACAGGACAGAACGGTTTACACCGGTGGATAACACTGCTTGTGTCTGAACACATGTGGACAGATGTGAACTGTTTACCCCCTTTACTGGCAGAGCGTCCTCTGGATGATCGCCGCAGAGGTCGTGCAGGAGGGGCGGAGCTATCCAGGTGATACCTGCTGATCACATTCTGGTTGGACACCGATGAGGATGTTACATTCTTATTGGTCAACTCATCCCCGCCCCTGCTGTCATTTCCCTGCCGATGAACGCGGGAGGATGAGCGAAGGCTGAGTTTACGTCGCAGCTCAGGAAGTTTCTTCATCTTTAGGGAGAGTTTCCTCACTGTACCAGGAGACCTCAGCCTGTCAATCACACTGCCAGACACGCCCCCTTTCTTTTGGGAGGGGGGGCTACAATCTAAGAGAGGGGGGTCTGAAGGGGAAGAGATGAGAATTAGATAAACACACTTACGGATGTGTAGAAAGAGGCAGGTGGACTCAGGACTAACCTGTCTTTTCTGTAGTGATGTCATCAATATAGTGGCTGACACTTGGATTGGCACCCTCCAGTTGACAGTCACTGCTATGAACCTCTGCTGACCCAACCCACACCCCTCCGAGCTCTCCTGGCCCCACCCTCTTTGTTGCTCCTACCTCCTCCCTCTCGTCCCTCCTCCTCCAGACCTCCTCCTCCCTGCATGGACCTCCTGCGTCCTCCTCCTCAGGGATTGGGTTGTACCAGATGTTGCTGCCACTGTCCTCCTGTGGACCGCAGACCTCCTCTGAGGCCTGGGACTTTCCTGAAGACAGCACCCAGGCTCGGCTGCTGCGATCCAGGCTCTGCAGGTAGGTGCGCTGGCCGGACAGTTTAGCAGGGAGGTCAGTGGAGCCCCCTGCTGGCTGGGAGGCTTCCTGCATTACTGACGTAGAACTGACAGGACCACAGGGGGTTCTGGTCCTGTCACTGCTCTGCTCGGTCTGAAACAGAAGAAGGAGGGGTAACATTTCTAAAAGGAGGGGTCAATCTGCCCAGAGCAGAAGAAGAAGAAGACAAGGTCAACCAACCAGAGGAGGGACAGAACATGAGGGTCAAACTACGAAACCGTGTCCAGGAGCATGAGGTCTGACAACCTGTACCTTGTCCTGAGCTAGCCTCTGGCTCCAGGCCTGCCCAGGTGCATCTTGGGATATCCCTGATGGGCAGTCCTGGCTCAAGGACAGGGATGTGGGCAGAGCTGCAGAGCCCTGTCTCGCCCACTGCTGTTTCTTAGCAACAGTGATGTGGTTACGTGGGGGTGTGGGGGGATCAGGGTCGGCGGGAGTTCTCAATGTTGTCATTGAGAGTGATGATGGTGATGAAGAAGTCTGGAGAACAGAGTCGGACTTGACTGGAACATCTGCAGGAAACACACGCACACACACACACACACACACACACACACACATACACACACACACACACACACACACACACACAGCTGTTATTAACATTCTCAAGGTTGAGTGTGTTTTAGTTCTGTTGGGTCTTTCTAAGTCTCAGCTCCAAGACGAGCGGTTCCTCCTGAGAACATCTCAAATATCAACAGGTTCTGACAACAGCTGTTCAAAGGAGGAGGAGACAGAGCAGTTGTTGGGTACTACTTTCGGTGGAGGATGAACAACGCCTCCTGGTGATGGTGATGGTGATGATGATGATGATGATGATGGGGTCTGAACTGTTGTGTGTTACTCTTCATCTTTGATCAACATGACCAACGTTGAGTTATATGATCAGTATTTATCCTCTATAATCGATCAGCTGTTTCACTGGCAAGAACAGTGGAACATTTAAAGCTCCAGTTAGAACCACAGACATCACATGACCAACATCTGGATTCCTCCTCCAGTTCTGTGTGTGTGTGTGTGTGTGTGTGTGTGTGTGTGTGTGTATGTGTGAGAGAGAGAGAGAGAGATCCTCGTGACAGACAGTACGCAGAGTATCTGACTGAGTTGCATG
Source organism: Seriola lalandi dorsalis (assembly GCF_002814215.2). NCBI lineage: Eukaryota > Metazoa > Chordata > Actinopteri > Carangiformes > Carangidae > Seriola > Seriola lalandi. The sequence goes on from NW_019524939.1 coordinate 9,445, forward strand.
AATAAACCTTCTGTGTGTGTGAATGACTTTCTACATGAAACCTGATAGTGTAGAATCCTGCTCTCTGATTGGCTGTTAAAATCAATCAACGTTCAGGTCCACAGTATTTCACTGACTCTGACATCCCCAGGGACCTAGAACAGAACTAGTTCTTCGAGGGTCAGGACTCTGGGACCCTCTCCATCCATCAGTCACATGACCAACATGATGATCCACTGTGGTGTCTGTGTCACATGAACAGTCTCATCTGACCCTCTGAACTAAAACAGAACCAGACAGGAAGTGATACGCTCCAGATGTCGGCCTCCACTTCCTGTCATCTGGGCGGAGCCAAAGAGAACCTTATAGAGGACTGTGTGTGTATGTGTGTGTGTGTGTGTGTGTGTGTGTGTATGTGTGTGTGTCTGTGTGTGTGTGTGTGTGTGTGTGTGCTAATAATAGTCCATCTGTTCTTAATTTGAAGCTGCCTGAGAAATGCTGATCAGTGAGAAAAGAGGAGGAGTGGGAGAGCGTGGTGAGTGGAGGGGGGTGATGGGGGGGTGAATAAACAGCTATGTGCAGATGTCAATGAAGTCTCTGTATGTGAGACTAAACACACTGCTGTCTATTCACTATTCATTAGAGTCTTAAAAATACACAGACACACAAAGACTGCAGTCAGCACCACACACACACACACACACACACACACACACACACACACACACACACTATGAGCTACAGACAAGGCTCTGTGTGTTTCTGTTAAACTGTGGACTCACTGACGACCTGGAGTCTGATTAACAATGATAGATAATATAATATACAGTATATATACTTTATTTTTATATATAATATATATATTATATGTAATATATAATGAATGATTTTAAGGAAACATCAGTGAATATAAATTGACTCTTCTTCTGTCACAAACAGACAACAGTCAACAACTGTGACAAACAGAAGGTTTTTACCAAGTCAACACAACAACCACAACAACAAAAGGACAGACACACACCTTCCTTTCTGGGGCAAAAAGCAGGCCTCCATAAATCAATACATTTTCTGGTTCAAAGTTAGTTAGTTAGCTAGTTAGTTAGGTACGGTTACGTCCTCTACTGTGAGCAGTAACGTTTTATATCTAAAATCTGACTGTAAGATCACAGAAGAGATAAACAGGAAATGACCACACACACACACACACATACACACACACACATATACACAGTCTAATGACAGGAAGTGGTCAGATGACCCAGTTTGTCTGCAGGAAGCTGAACATTAATCCACATGTGTAGATGAGTAGAATCCGTTTCAGTGAGAAAAGAGGAGGAAAGAGGACGATTGAGTCCAGTTCACATCACAGACGGCGTGTCTCAAACAGTTCAGGTTTTATGACAGAACCTCAACCAACAGAAGTCTGACGCCTGTGAACCTGGCCTCAGATCTTCAGGGATTTGATCTCACACATATGCTGACCCACATTATGGTGTAGTTGTAGCTCGGTCCTTCACAGGTGAGCACACACCTGAGCTGTGGAAGCTGCTGCCTGTGATCCAGCACAACCCAAACTAACTGGTTCTCACCCAGACCAAGTCCCAGACCACGTCCCAGATAGAGCACTCCTCTCAGAGAAAACAGACAGAGTGAGACCTCCTGTCTGATGTGGACTCACAAGGACAGACAATTACATCGACCAAGAAAGACCTGATGATGTCAGAACAGACTTAGCCCAGCTTAGCACAAAAACTGGGAGCAGAGGGAAACTGTTAGCCTCGCTCCGTGACATCCCAGTGACATCACAGTGACATTATGACTCGTGTTTCTGCTCTTTACTTCTTAGTCTCTGTTTCATCAACAACACTGCAGCTTCATGTGGCTATGACCCTGAGTCCTGATCCAGAACAGATCCAGGTCTAAAAATAAACAGACTGATGGAAAATGCACCAGTCCTCAGGTCAGAGAGAAGGTTTCTGCTGTCCAGAACACCGAGACCTGAACTAGTCCCAGTCTGGGTCCAGATGAAATGTGGTTCAGATTGTCAATATTTGCCAACCAGTGGACATGTGACCAGGACTGAGGTCAGGTCCGAGTTCAGGTCTGAGATCAGGTCTGAAGTCACGTCCTGAACTCAGACCTGTTGTGGGTTTACACACTAAAGGTTCTGGTTCAGTATTAATGAAGTCAACATGTCCGGTCCAGGAGACCAGAGTTCAGACCAGGTAACAGACCTGCAGACCTCCCTGATCCTGGTCCAGATTTCAGACTGAACATCATCACATATCTACAGCTGCGTTCACTAACACAAAAGTTTCCTCACCACTCAGTTTTGGGTCAGTCTTCCTGCGGGATCTGTCTTTGCCTCTCAGCCTAGAGAAGGTCCTCTTCAGCAGGGGCTCAGCCATGGTGAACCCCCGGCCCTCTTCCTGCTCCCCCTGCTCAGACAGTAATCCAGCAGGAGAAGAGAGGAGTCAGCGCTCCCTCTCCTTCATGTCAGATCAGACTGTGGTGAGACTCGGCCATGCCTCGTCGTCTCCTCCTTCACTCTGACTCTGAGCTGCTGAACAGGAAATGAATTCCACACATTCTTTCCCAAACTCCCCCCTCTCCTCCCCCTCCTCCTCCTCTTTCCCTCCTCCCACTCTCCTCCCTCCACAGGGAAAGAGGTAGAGAAGGAGACTGAGGACTCATGGGAAATGTAGTTTGTTCTTCAGGTTCCAGAAACAAAATGTTCTAAGAACAGAACCATGGTCATGTTGTTTTCTGATGTTCTGTCACGTCACATGTTCTCGCCTTCTCTGTGTTACTGTCTCAATCATGTCAACTGGACTGGACTGGACTGAACTGAACTGGACAAGACTGGACTGAACCGGACAGAACTGAACTGAACTGAAATGAACTGAACTGAACTGAACTGAACTGAACTGAACTGGACTGAACTGAACTGAACTGAACTAGACTGAACTGAACTGAACTAAACTGGACTGGATTGGACTGGACTGGACTGGACTGAACTGGACTGGACTGAACTGAACTGGACTGGACTGGACTGGACTGAACTGAACTGAACTGAAATATACTGGACTGGACTGGACTGGACTGGACTGAACGGGACTGGACTGAACTTGTTACCCCTGTGCCTTTGCTGCTGCAACACCTGATTGAATACCAGGATCAGAATCAGGATTATTTTGTCTGACAAGTCTGAGTTTGACCCCATGTCTCTGTGTCTCCCCTTCTGGACCTTTAAGACTGATCAAGACACACACAGTCAACAGACTGAGAAGGTCTAAGAGTAGCTCCTGGTTCTTCATCAGGTTTGAGTCACAGAGGTTGTCGGTTCAGATCCTGTTTTTCTTTTATCAGACTGGGATCCGGTCCTGGTTTCTTTGTCCTGATGTGGCTCTGAGGTTCAGACTGTTGTGGTTCAGGGTCTGGGACCAGCTGAGGAACTGAGACAGTCTGCAGTTTGTCCACCAGATGGAGCCAGAGTCCAGGAAACGGTGTGATCCAGTCCAATCCAGTTCCCATGTTTTCACCGTGGTTCCTGCAGGTTTAGATTTTTGGATACCTCACTGACCCCAGACTGGATAAGTTCATCAAAGACTCTGATCATTAAATCTTTGAACTGTACAAGGTTGTAACTTTCATTCATTCATTCATTCATTCATTCATTCATTCATCAGTAGCATCTCTCCATGTCTGATTTATTTTCTTCTTACTATGAATATTTTTATTATCACATATAAACATGTGGGATGATTTGTATAAAGATAAACCATAATAATAATAATAATAATAATAATTCTAAATCAGGCAACAAAATAAGAAAAGATACATCAGTTTTTCTCTTGTTGTCAGTTAATAAAATTAAAGGTTTAGTAACATTTTGTTCATGTCACGTTTGTACTTTGTTGCCTTGACATCGTCTCAGTGTATCCACACAGTAACTTCCTGGTCCAGCTGTTTCCTGTCTGTCCTGAGCCATCATTCAGTTTTCAGCTTCAGTTTATTCGTTTTTCTTCTCATCCCTCTCTCGTTCTTCTCCAGCTCTGGTTCCAGAGTCTGTTTCACATTCACTTTGTTCTGTCCTGATGAAGAGGACGGAGGAGACGTTCCGGATGACTGGAGGACAAGTCAGCAGATTAAAAACAGAGGACACACCAGGTTTGGACATCTGGAGCCGCCAGTCAAACCTGAATTCATTAACCTCCTCTGTTAATTAATTAAAGACACGTCAGGTTCAATTAGGAGCAAGTAAAGAGCCGGAATCATTTTAATCGACCCTGATCAGCCGCTCTGCTGGCGTCTGAAACATCACAGAGAACAAACAGAGGAGGATGAACTTTATATCTTAATGTTAAGATAATGTTAGTGTCATGGTTTGCCATGGCAGACACTTTTTGTTAGTTTTATTTTGGACTTTGTCACTTCCTGTTTTATTTTGTAACAAGGTTTCCTTGTGTGTCTCAGAGTTTCGCTTCCTGTCTTGTTTCTGTGTAGTGATAGTCTGCCCCGCCCTAATGTGTTTCACCTGTGTGCAATCACCTTGCCTCCTGTGTCTATATAGTCTTCGTGCTCCCCTTTGTCTGTGTCAGTTCGTCTGTTGATTTCTGGGTTTGTCTTCATTGGTTCATGTCTCCTGTTCATCTCTGGGTTTGTCCTTGTTTTGTTCTGGTTGCCTATTGTCATCCCCTGTGGTTCCCTGTGCCTGTTTTTTGAAGTTCTTTTTGTTAATTAAACATTCTGCACCCCATCCCCCTGTGTTGGCTGCATTTGGGTCCTACTTACCACTAAACCCGTGAGTTAGTAGCTAATTGCAAACATGTCCACGTTTAATAAATATCACGTATATGAGGAGAAAGCTTGTAACATTAGCTGAAGTTCCTGTGTGTAAGCTAACTGTGAGGTGGAACCGCTTGTATTAAAACCATAGACCAAGAGAAAACATGTTATAACGTGTTTTAAAATGAGTTCTGCAAAGCGAAGGTGACGTCACCGACCTTAGTGTTAACAGAGACAGCGGGTTAATGTCGGTAAGTCACGGTCACTAAACGATCCCGTTATTACAGTGAACTGTCGTGTCTGGACGAGCTGGTAAAGAGCAGAGCAGCGGACGTGTGTGTCGTGTTTGTTCATATTAAGTTTGGTTCAGTGTTAGTCGGATAGTTTTCAGCTCTAGTTCATTTCATTATTGATGACTGAGCTAAAACATCTGCTGGAATGATTCTGTCTCTGTCAGAATAAAGAACATGACTGAGAGCTGAGAAGCATCATGACATGTGCACCTGCACAATGACTCCAAACTGAGTATTAGTTTCTATTCTATTGTTATTTCATGTAAAACGGTTCAGCAGACTGTTTATTACAACTAAGCTGAGGGAATAATGTATTTTAGATATCTGTGATCATCTAATCAGAGTGCTGTTTCTTTTGTCTTTTTCTCTAAACTCTACAATATGATATTGATCTGATTTCTCTCTATTATAATGTTTTTTCCATCCAGC
>NW_019524939.1:14974-22238 GCF_002814215.2 Seriola lalandi dorsalis
ACACTTGTGGCCATAACATTGTTCAGTCTGATCAGCTGTGCTCTTCCTTGTTCCCTTCACCCTCACTGTCGTATTACACTCTCTGCCCCGTGTCACACATACAGTCACATGACTCTTGGACTCCACTGTAGCTGTAACAAACTGTCAATAGTTTCAAACATTAGATTCATATTTCATAGTCCTCAGCCATTATAGTTAATATCAGTGTGCTGTTCCAACAGCATCACTTATTGAGAGGGAGATTGTTACTGGAGCAAATAAATATGAACTGTCTCACACATTAGGACTCATGATGAATAATGATTATATTTGTTACTAAAGATTCTGTTGCACTGTTGATAATAAATTGTACACTACAGTATTTAATTCATCCATTTATTATTCTTTTATACATGTTTCCAGTGATGTAAATTGTTTAAATTAATGTAGTTTATAGTGTCCAATAAAGATATTTATGAAGCTCTTGCTTTAACTTTGTTGATGGTTTTTATAGAACACATCTGGTATGAATTTTCACAATAGTAACACGTACAACATTTTGTGACTATTTCTATGTTAGCTTTAATCAACAACATAAATACTAGAAATATTTAAATGTTGTCCGACAACACTGACAATGAAGGATCAAAAAACATGCTGATGTTAATTGGTAAATACTTTCACCTGTGGAGGCGGCGACGGTGCTAGAGATGATCCATCACTTAATCACAGTTTAATATTTATAAATTATGTTCTTAAAAGTGTTGCTAACACCTGTTGACAACAGCAGAAATTAAGTTGCAGGTAAGAAACTGAACTTGTGAATACTGAAGACAGAGAATAATAAACAAACTCATCAGCAGTTAATCTGTCATTTCATCAGAGGAAGATGAACTGGGAGGTTTTCTAGCATCATCATCATCATCATCATCATCATCATCATCACAGCACATTAGAGAACTAAGGATGTCCATGCAGTCTCCCTTCTCCACAACCAGATGAATGGAAACTAATGAGCTGCTCTGTACATGAGGTCCTCCTTCTGTTGGCACAGATCACTCAGTTTTCACAGTGTGGAAACCTTTCAAATGACAATAAAACACAAACACTTGAGTTAAGATGCGGCTGATCACAGTTAATCACAAATATCGATCAGCTGTCAGGATAGGTGCATGAATGTCTGCTTCAGTTGAGGACTGGTTTGAGTATTAAATGAACATTCTTCTATATGACAAATATTTTTCTACACATTTTTCAAACGTCACGTTATCTTAACTTAAACTATCACGATGTGTTGATGGACAATGTATTAACTGACATTAACGCTGCGCATTACACTAACGCAGATCACTTAAACTTGGTCACGTGCGAGAAACACAAACCAAACGTCTTTAGATTAACGTCGTTTAAATTCACCTTTTTATTGGGCTTTGACTGAACACCTCCAGGGGCTAACCCAGGTTAACACAGGTTATCAGCTAATGCTAGCACCTGCTGCCTAGCTTGGTTAGCAAGGTGCATCTTCACCTGAACTGTGATATTAACAGGGATGCTAATTTTGGCTAGCAAAGAAATAAGCTTAAAACCAAATGTACTTACCGGAAAAAATTGAACCGCCGACTCCTCTGAGTGTCTTTGAGAACAACTAAACATAGAACAAGACATTTTCAGGCAAACAACATGTTGGAGCTAACTTTGATGAACTGAAAACACAATGACAAGTCAAATGTCTGACCAATCGCTCTGACGTCATATCCGGATTAACAGGCAGGTCCCTCTGTGTGTCAATGACGTGGTAGCCATGTCCTAAAGCCACTCTGCTTTAACGTCTATTTTCTTTTAAATAGGACCATAATTTGAAAAATGAACATCATGTTGTATTGAAGAAAACTTCAAACTAGAGATTCAGACCATAAACACATAACAAAAACGTTTACTGAGGTAACAAATCAAGTGACCAGTAGGTTGATTTTCCCATAGACTTCAATACATTTGGACTTCTTTTTGCAACCAGTGGAGTCGCCCCCTGATGCTCATTCAATAGAATGCAAGTTTAAGGTAATTCCACATTGGCTTCATTTTCCAGACCCGGAGATGACGCCCATTTTTATATACAGTCTATGGTTAGAGCAGACTGAGGACATCACTAGCCTGTCAGACCTGAATGAGGGCATCACCACCCTGTTAGAGCAAACTGAGGGTGTTGCCAACATATTTTGCACTTGCTGGGATTAATAAAAGTATATTTTCTGTGAATAACATGTTCCACTGAACATGATTCACTTTTGTTTCATTAAGTTTATTTAACACTGAGTTCATTTTCCATTAATTTTCCACTGTGAAATAAATAAGTGATTTATTGGTGACTGGTGAGCAAGAAAGTTACTGTTTTAAGCACGAGTGGGTATTAGAACACTGGACAAGATCCCGTTACACACGCTGCATCGTGATTGGTTTATTAAAAATTGGGCGGACCTAACGTACAAGAACAGTATGAGCACCATTGCATGAAGGAGGAACAGAGGAGAGGAAGAGGAAAAAAAGAAGAAGAAGGCGCTGACACTAGAGCCCGGACACCTGGTAAACACTGTAGCACTGAAAAGTGTTTATGTTGGTTCTGAATATGTGGCTAACAGTAAAGCTAGCATGCCTCAGGCCCGGAGCACAGGTGGCTATGAGCTAACGTTAGCTAACTGGTATGGCAACAGTGTATAGCGGTGGTTAGGGTTAGGGTTAGTTTTGAAGCTAGAGTGAAGACAATGATATCATGTAAAATTAGACGATCTAAGGATTCCATCGGTACTAACCATGCCATGCTAGGTTATTGGCAAGTGGGCTATTGATAACATGCAGTTTTTTACATGTAATATGAATGTGTTATTTTTAAACCTCAATATAATGGTGTATTAGATTATCTCTGCAGACTGTGCTTTAAACAGTCCTGCAGTCCTAAATGTACTCGTGTCCTCGTCTTAGATTGTAGTAGCTACTGCACTATAGTGAGTCCATTTCAACCGCTATGAGACAATGAAATGATAACGTTAACTAAGAACCAGTTTTAAAAAAAATCACCTTACTTTTTTGTGTTTTACTGGATGAATGCAGGAGGAAATAATAAAACCGACATGATCAAAGAGTGTGCAACCATCACAGAAGAACCAGACCCCGGCTCACCCACACATCACAAAGAGAGAGAGAGAGAGTGAGAGAGTTGTGCTGCCCTGTTGATCTTATAAAATCCAATACATTTAGGCCTTGGCCAAGTGTTATTAAAATAAAAATATATTTTCCTCTCATGGAAAAGACATCAGTATGTATGTGAAAAAGGTTTTAAACTGTATTCACCATGGTCTTTAAAGCTTTAAATAGAGAGTTTCCCTGGTTTCCACCCGACACAACACTGTTACTGTGACGGTTCATTTGTGCTTTCTTTTATTCTTGCAGCTGACATCATGTGCTGCCGGATGTAAAACAGGGATGTAACCTGAAACTCGCCTGAGTGGAGGAGGCAGTTTTCCGGTTATCTATCACCTGGATAAAACTAATGCAGTGTAATGAACAGGTCTGATCCTCCTTCATGAGGTGTTGAAGTGTTGGTTTATATAAACAGTCAGGCTGTAATTATAATCGTGATGTTGATGTGAACTGGGATATACTGGGAAGTGTTTCTAATATTTTGTCAATTCTAATTGATATTAATGTGATGGGCAAAATATTAGGAACACTCCTCTGTACAGGATTAGTTTAGAATGACCGCAGCGCATTATACAACACTTGATGAAGATGATGATGATGATGTTTTCAGCACTGACTCAGACTCGACAGTAACAAACCTCACTTATCTTTGTGAAGAAGAAGAGTTTCAGCTGCTCTACATGTGATGGAAAAGTTTACGGGTAATCAGTAAGTAGAATGACTTCTTCTGAACCAACAAACATAAATAAAAGCCACTTATTAGATTCCCAGCTTTCAATCTGAAGACCAGAATACACAAAAAATAATAAGAAGAATTGTAATTATCATTGTTGTCATGGTTTTGCTGTGTGAGCCTCAGGTGTGAACATGTTGTGTATCAGTGTGTGTTGTTTGTTGAACAGTTTGTCCTGCAGCTGCTCAGGGAAGCTCATTGGATGGTTTGTTTCTGAACCTTATTGTCAAAGAAATAAAATCATTTAAAAAACATTTCCTGAACATTAAATATATATCTTTTTTTTTACCAACAGTCACTCTGGTCCTGGTCCTGGTCCGGGTCCGGGTGTTCTCTGATGGTTTTCCTGTATGTGAATGAGGCAGCAACATTGGACTGGCTGAGGCTGATCTGTGAGTCTGGATCAAACGGATCCAGCTTTTATTCTGATGCTTGAATCTTTATTTTCGCATTAACTGATTCATCATGAATCAGATCTGAACTGATCAAAACTGATTTATCATGAATCAAGTTCATAAATCAGATTCATCTGAAAAAGAAGGAGCTGCTCTCTCTCTCTCTGTTTTTCTTTCCTCTTGGTGTCGCTCTTTGCTCGCTCGCCCAGCTCTCTGCTGGGATGGAGGGAATTCCCCGAACTGGGACGATTGGAAATCCCTCAGCAACGCACGCACACACACATGCACGCACGCACACACACACACACACACACACACACACACACACACACACACACACACACACACACACTATCTGAAAGTGTTTTTCTGTTTGGAGCTGAAGGTCGAGCGCTTTGTTTCCTCTCATTTTATTTTCATTTTTCTGGTTCCTCGTCTGTTTTTTCTTCTTTTTGTTCGAGTCCCTCGGCAGCAGCAGTAGAGTCAAACAATAGAGACACATTAAAATACAACAAAGAAGAAGAAGAGAACATGAGGAGGAGAACAGCAGCTGAACACAACAAATGAATCAAATAGAACAAAATAAAATGAATAAAATCTAGTGAAAAAAATAAAAATAAAAAGACAGTAGAACAAAAGTAGAATGTGACAGGAGTCTGGTCAAACTGAGGACCTAAAAGAGAACTGATAAGCAGCATACACCTGTCAGTCATCTTCCAATGAGATGTCCCTTACAGTCTGATCAACATGTGATCTGAGGTCAGGTGTGATGTCATAATCAATTGAATTTATTCTAATCGATTTGTTGATTATTGATCTCTGATTATTGATTTCAGATGTTCTTCTTGTTCAACGTTGAGTTTCGACAAACTGTTTTAAGATGACGATGATGATGGTGATGATGATGATGATGATGATGATGGTGATGAGGATGAGGGTGATGATGATGATGATGAGGAGGAGGATGATGAGGATGATGATGATGATGAGGATGGTGATGATGAGGATGGTGATGATGAGGATGATGATGATGATGAGGACGAGGATGATGATGAGGATGACGATGATGATGAGGATGAGGATGAGGATCATGATGAGGATGATGAGGATGATGATGGTGATGGTGATGATGAGGATGATGATGAGGATGAGGATGATGATGACGATGATGATGACGATGATGAGGATGATGATGAGGATGAGGATGATGACATCACAAACATCATGTCATGTATCTGCCGTTTAATCGATCGTAAGTGATTGTTGGTGTGATGATGTAATAAAGGTTTGACACCAGTTTCACAGTTTTTATTCACATACAGGATCTGTAACACACACACACACACACACACACACACACACACACACACACACACACACACACAGTATAACACACTGTGTGTTTTGTCTCTTTAAATGTTGCTGTAGTTTAAACTGACTGAATGTTTTTTACCGAGTCAGCCGTGTGTGTGTGTGTGTGTGTGTGTGTGTGTGAGAGTGTTGAGCACTCTCACACACACACACACACAAAAGGAAACACTTCACACACAATAGAGAGGAGGAGGGTGTTACACACACTCTGCAGCGCTGTCGTTGTCGACTCTGTAAATCAGAAAGAATAAATCAATTACAATGATTAAACATGAATCAGTTGTTTCCAATAATCACTGATTTTATTTGAGCAGAATTAGATTAGATTTTTTCTTCATCTGTCCTCTATTAATTCACAGTTTAACAAATAAATCACATTAATTAAATTCATTAGTTTCACTCATCCAGATCAAAACTGGTGGTTTTCTGATTGTAAAATAAAATAAGTAACAAAAGTAATAGAATATATGTAATAAATAAATTGTAAAATATGGAAATATGGAAATATAAAAAACAAACGGTAAATTATCATGTCATTATTTTAACATATGAATATATATTTATGCTTTTATTTCATCATTTGTAATGAAATAAATTTATCTTTATGGTGAGATAATTTTTTTCAGATTTTTGTCCAACTGATAAAAACTTTGTTAACTAAAAGCCTCTGAATTCTAATCAGACTAAATGTTTTAGCCTCAGGTGAAACTCGTCTCAGGTGGGAATCAGATGTAAATTTAATCTTTCCTCCGTCCTCCTCATCGGCCCACACAGAACCTTAGAGAGAAACGGAGGACAAACTAAACCAGGTAAAAGACAGATAATAAAAAACAATGTCTGAGGATAATTCATCTCGTCCATCTCATAACGTCGCTCACCTGCCACTGATGGATGGAGTTTTAAAGAAGCAGCTGAATGTAAGTGAGTTTCTCTTCATGTAGATGAAAAGCAGCTGCAGACATTTAAATAAAAACACAGTTTCACCTAGAAACTGCTCTCATTCAGTTTGTGTGATGCAGTTTATTACATCTAATATTTCATTAATATAATTGATTAATATTCAGTTTGTCTGAGAACCTCCTGCTCCGTGTTCTGCTCTTCACCTGACAACCGACCGACCCACTTCTTCTTCTTCTGGTGTCTGTCTGTTCTTCATGTTTATTTAAATGACTGTTGATTTCATACAGAACAGTAGAGGAGGAGACAGATTTCTATTTGTTTCTTCTTTTGTCCTTTTCTCTCTATCGGTGACTCAGCTGTGTCAGTAACAAATATGTATCTTCTATATATACATTTAAATATAGCAACATCCATCAGCAGGACATGGTGGATAGATGTTTTATATTAACACAGGATTTAAATTTATAATAGGATGAAATATAAAAACGTGAAATATAAAAAACACAAACTATAAAAACATGAAATATGATAAATACATAGAAAAAAAATATAAAGAAAAAGAAAAATGTTTTAGGTTAAAAAAAGACAAATGAAATTCAAATAAATGTTAGAATGAAATAAAAACAGCAGCTTCAATGGAGGAGAAGAAGGACGAGAGGATCGCTGTGCTCATGACTGGACCCCCCCACCC
>NW_019524939.1:22384-56300 GCF_002814215.2 Seriola lalandi dorsalis
CCAACCCCAACCCCCCACCGCAGAAAGCTCATTTATTCGTCTATTTAAAGTGAATGATCAAATATTTTTACTAACAAAAAAGGAAACAGCAAAAACACTGTCACTATCATTATATTAATAATAATAATAATAATAATATTATAGATATTATACTATTATTATTATTAATATTATTATTGTTTATTGATATTGTTATAATAATCTGAGCAGGTTGTGTGTTGATCAGCGATACCTTGAAGCTATGAAGGTTAAAAATGAAAAATGAGAATGAAAGTCTTGAAGACATTCACTCACCAGACGTACCTCCTCTTCCTCTTTTTCTTAATCTTTTTCTTCTGCTCCTCCTTTTTGCTATTTTCCTTTTCCTTATTGTTTTCTTCTCAAAGAAAAATCCTCCATTCTCTCTTCTTTTGTTCTCTTCTTCTCCAACTCTTCTTCTTCAGTTCTTGCTTTTTCTTTACCTCGACATCCATATGCTGCTCTCGTCTTTTCTTCCTGTCTTTCTTTTTCCTCTTCATCTTCATATTAAATTGACCTTTTTCTTTTCCTCTCTCCTCCTCTTCTCCTACGTCTCCTCAGTAAAGCTTTTCTCTCTCTTCTTGTCATTTCTTCCTTTTCTTTCCCTCCTCAGTTTAAACTGATTCCTCTCCTTCTCTCTTCTCTCTCTTTTCCTTCCTCCTCTCGTTGTTTTTCAGTCCGGACTCGGTCCACCCCTCGGAGCCTCGGAGGCCTTCGTCCCCAGAAGACTGGAGCGCTGTTACTCTGGAAAAGCCTGTCTCACTTCCTGTCTGAAAGCATGAGAAAACACTGATTGAGATGAACATGATGAAGATGGTGAAGATGATGATGATGATCGTGCTTTAGAAAACACACATTCTCTCTGTCACATTTCTACCTGCACACACACCGACCAGATCACTGTGCTTAAAGGAAACCAGCACACCCCACACAAGTCTGGTTCAGGTATGGCTCTAGTCTCTCAGAGGTCTGGCAGAGTTCTGGTTCAGGTCCGGTGCAGGTCTGGATGAAGTCTGGCAGAGGTGTGGCATAGGTGTGGTTCAGGTTTGGGTCAATGTGGTTCTGGTCTGGCAGAGGTCTGTTGGAGGTCCGGTTATAGTCTGGCAGAGGTGTGGCTCAGATGTGGTGCACGTCTGGCTCAGGCCTGGCTCATTGTGGTTCAGGTCTGGCTCAGGTCTGGTTCAGGTTTGGCTGAGGTCTGGTAAAGGTTGAGGTATACCATGGTCTGAGATAAGGGTTGAACCCTGATCTTTGGTGTCTGGACTTCCTGCCTCAGCTCTGAAAACTGGACAAGGTGTCCTGCACCATCTTCCAAAATACCATAATGAGACCTCATCTGTTCATCCAGTCAGAGCAGGGTCTGACCACAGGGATCTGGATCTGGATCTGGATCTGGATCTGGATCTGGATCTGGATCTTGGCTCAAACAATCTCAAACTTCAAATCTGGATCAATTACCATGAAGGGAGGTTTTCAGTGTTCGACTGAGGCTCAGTTCAGAGACTCACATCTGTCTCACATCTGTTTGAACAGGGATCAGGACTCTACTGCAACCAGCAGGACCAGATCCCTCACTGGCTTCCCACCATACTGTTGTGGTTGAAGTCTAAACCAAAACAGTTCAGATTCTACACGTTACTGGAGAGAGAGAGGGAATGACTGTACCGGGCGATCAAGGCCTCTCTCTCTCTCTCTCTCTCTCTCTCTCTCTGGTTGGTTGGTTCGAGCTCCCGCCTTTCCACCTCCTCCCCTCTCTCTCTCTCTCTCTCCCTGACACACACACACTCTCTCTCTCACTTCTCCTCTCCTTGCCTTGTATGGTCAGGCCCCGCCCCCCGCTGTGATGTCGTCAGCGGCTTGGAGGAAGACCCGTGGGGTTTTTGGGTTTTGGCGTCCAGTCCTGTGGGGCCGCAGGGCTGAGAGTTTCTCCTCCGCTCCTCATCCCTCCATCATCAGCCTGCTTCTCCTTCTCTCTCCTCTCCTCTCTCCTCCTCTCCTCCTCTCTTTGGGGAAAAGAAAAAAGACACTTTGCTTGCGCTCGATTCGCTGTCCGGACCCGGCTCTCTTTTCCCCCCGTTTTCTCGTCCTCTGAGGATTTTATTTCTCTTTTCCTTTTTTTCTCCTCCTCTTCCTCCTTTCTTTCACGCCGGGTTTCAACATGACGGCCGAGACTGAGAATTTTTAAAATATCCCTAAAAACTCGGAGGATTTTTTCTGTCCTGAGTAAAAGTTTAATTAAATCTGACTAACAGAGACAAAGTTCAGCAGAATAATAAAAGTCCTGCTGAACTTCTTCTTCTCCTTCTTCTCCTTCCCTCTTTCTTCTTATTTCCTCCTTGCCGATTGGTTTCTGACTTCGAGGTTTAATGTTCGTGACGAAATTGTCGACCGACCAGAAGAACAAGCTTTCGTCTGTCCAGCAGAGCTGAGGGTTTTTTTTTTCTGCTGGACTTTTCTTCTTCCTGTTTTTCATCGTGTTGCATTGTTTTTGTGGTCGTCCGGCAGCGGCGGCAGTGACGGTCAGAGAGTTGGGGCCCCGGAGATGTTCGGGATCCAGGACAATCTGCCCCGTGGGGCCACAGCCAGCATGAAGGAGGAGCCGCTGGCTGTTCGCTCCTGGATGCACTCGGCCGGCGTGGTGGATGCCAACACAGCCGCTCAGAGGTAAACTCACCGCTGCCCCAGAGGGATTCTGGGAGCTGTAGTCCCAATAGACAAACAGTAAGTCAGCAGGAACATTTAGATGAGATGGAGAGAGATTTAAATTTGTTCTCTGAGTAAAATCAGGGACATTTCTTTAATCAGTGAGTTCAGGATATTTCTTCTGTTTTTTATCCAACATTTAAATGTCACAATCTAAATTTCTCTAATTAAAAATATCAAATTTAATTCCTAATATTTGTTAAAGGTTTTAAGGTTTTCAGTGTTCAGCTGAAAACTAGTTCAGACGAGAATAAAAGAAAAGTGATGTTTCTAATATTAAAGTTTTTACAAGACAATATTTTCAGATGTTTCTGAGGTCGAAGGTCAAACATAATTTAGGAGAAGAATTAGACAAAAATGTGTTCAGAGAAAATTTTTCATTCATTTCAGCAGAAAAAAAATTCAGTTTATGAAGTGAATTTATTCCAGACGTCAGATTACATTTAACATATAATAAATAAAATAACAAAGAGCAGATGCCAGGTACTCTAATAGTTCTTCTGTTTTTAATGTCAGAGTTTGATTCTTCAGCAGAAACATTCATCTGAATTCTCATATTTCTCAAAAATAAAAATTAAAACTGCTTAAATTGAAAGTTCAAACTGCAGCTCAGAGTGAGACTGAAACTTCAATGTTCTCATCACGTAGATGCTTCAGTGTCAAACAGGTTTTTATTCATCTAATTAAAGGTGACTTAAAACACAGTCCTGCAGATGTTCAGAGCGGTTCGTTGGTTAACACCAGGAAGGTCTCAGTTTTCACATGAGTGAAGTGATGAAGCTCAGGTTTTAATCCTAAAAGCTGAATAGAATAAAATAAAAAATATTATTTACAGTAAATTAAAATTAATTAAATTCCACTGACACTGTGAGAAACAGTGTTTAACAGTGTGTGAGAGGGTGAAGCTGATTTTAATATTGAATAACACAAATACATTAAATGAGCAGAATAAATAAAATCCACATTATATTTTAAATGGACGTAAATGAAATAATTATTGAGGTTAATATGCGTGTAAGGTAAAGCTCCAATGAATTTAGATTCTCTTCAGCGAAGGTGACGGAGAACGTGAGTGTGAAGTGAGACTCAGTAAAAACAGTTGTGATCATTAGAAACTGTCTCTCCTGAGACATTTATGAAACTTGACCTTTAATATTTTATCATGTGTAAAATTATAAAAAATGTTCAAGTGTGCAGTGACATGAATTCAGGCATGTTACGAAAGTGAATGAGACATTTCAGCATGAGTAAGATCATAAAGATCCATTTTAATATACTGTACAATAAAATCATCATGAAGCTTCAGCTGAGACTCGTCTTTATGAACATGAATTCACTTTTATTTAAACTCCTCTCTTAATATTTTTAACTTGAGGACATCTCGGTGTCGACTGGAAGCACCTGACTTTTTCTTTTGTTAAAATTCAACAAATCTAAAAACACTAAGACAAATTGTGTTTGTTAATGAAGAAGCAAGTTTACAGTCGGGGTCAAAGCGGCAGTTTGACTTCTTTAATATGAATATTTATAAATCCTGACATGAAGATGTGATCCAGTGTTTGCTGTGAATTTAAAGTGATTTTTATTGTCTCTGTTGTTTAGTGAAATATTCCCTGCAGTCTCAAGATGCTGCTGTTAACATGATTCATTCATGTGGAGGTTAAAGCCCGAAGCTCCGTGTCACATCTGACTGAAGAGCCTCATATTTATATGAATCTTTCAGTCCGGACTTTCCTCACTTCACTGAATTATTGTCTTGAATTAAGATTTAAGTTGTGATGAAAAGATGTTTTACATGTCTGACAGTTTAAAGGCAACACTTGATTGATTTTTTTCCTGATCATATATGATGACATTTTTCACCCTGGATCATTTATCATTAGTTTGTTTTATTTTGTCTCCATTTCTTTTTGTTTAAAGAAACACTTTATTATTATTATTTGATGCTTTTTTTAAAAATTTAAACTGATTGGTTGACATGTTTGATGGGATTTGTGATGTTGAACCGGCGTCGCTGAATTATTCCTCTGAGGAGCATTTGATTTAAGCCTCAGATCACATGGAGGCTTTTAAATTCTTCGCATGGAGTTATTCCATTTTTGAATCAGAACAAAATCACTAAAACATAAAATCACTAAATGAACATTTTCTTATTTCACCTGAACTTTGAAATTGTTCACAACACGAAGAAACCTTGTATCTCCAGGTCTTCTGGTTCAAAAATCAGGGGAAAAAAACGAAGAAAGAAAATCTTTTTTTAGAGAGACAGACTCGAGGCTCAGCTCGGTCTGAGAAACTCTGTGTTTGTGTTTTCTCACTTACTCGTCTTGACAAAGACAAAATGTAGCCGGATCATGTTCAGAGGTCACAGGCAGGAGGTCAATCAGAGTTCATGATTCGTCCAACTGTTTCAGATTAAAGAAAAAAATAATAGGTATAAATGTTGTAACGTGGGCGGGGTCAGACAGTAACACAAACGCCAAGATGATTTGGACCCAACACAAACTGAAAGTGTTTTCATTTTGTTTCTCTACGTTCATCGGGTCGACTCGTTTGCTTTGATGCATCTTCAGCTCAATTTGTCCACAGTGAATCTGCATCACTCATCTCTCAGCACCAACTTTATCTGGAGTCATCGTGCCGCTGAAATTCACTGTGATCAGTCTGAACACACCCGTGTAAAAATAAATACATTTTTCACAACTGATCTTTCAGTTATTTTCTATAAATGATCATTTTTACTTAATATTTCAAAGCCTCTGTACTGTCATTTATGTTATTTACATAATTTACATCATTTGTATAATTTGTCATTACGTCATTTGTCATTTACACCATTTATGTTGAGTTTAATAATATCTCTTTAGAAACAGTTGGATTTTAAGACATGATGTCATCAGGTCATTAAACCCTCAAACATCATCACTAAGACTGTGCTGGGTTTGTTTGGTTTGTCTCCTCACATGACTTACTGTCTGTCTCTCAGCGGGGTGGGGTTAGCTCGTGCTCACTTTGAGAAGCAGCCACCCTCCAATCTGAGGAAGTCCAACTTCTTCCACTTTGTGTTGGCATTGTACGACCGCCAGGGTCAGCCGGTCGAGATCGAACGCACCGCCTACGTGGACTTCGTGGAGAAAGAGAAGGTGAGAAACACAGAGCGGGAGGGCGGACCTGACACAGAAACCAAACACACCCATGGAAGTGAAGTTCCTTTTGTTTCTACTTCAGTTTCAGTTTGATTTGTGTTTTTGTGTCCAGGAACCAACAGGAGAGAAAACCAACAACGGGATTCATTACAAACTGCAGCTGCTCTACAGTAACGGTGGGTACGCTTGTTTTACCACACAGCACAGCCCACATCGGTTTTCTCATGAAGTCTTTAGCTGTTCTTACACTTAATATCTGTAAATAAAAATTCTGACAGTTCAAACAATAATAATATTATGTAGTAATATTAATGAGTGTGTGTGTTCAGGAGTAAGAACGGAGCAGGATCTGTACGTCCGACTGATCGACTCCATGACCAAACAGGTAAGATACTGATTATTGATTATCAGCAAGTGAAATAAACAAATCAAGCTGATGAGAGAAAAACTAATTCAACTTGACTAATCAAAAGTCAAATCATAATGATCATCACCAGATCAAAGGTCAATCAGTCAACCAATTCAATGACATTAATGACCAGAGAGACATTGATTTCAAAATAAGAGCATGTTTTCCCCCCCGCAGTCTGAGCTGTCAGATGAAGCTTCAGGCCAACTTTGACACCTGAAACATTTTTGTTTTTCTGATCTGACAGACTTCCCCTCTTCCTCCTCTTCATTGACCTTCATAATGAAATACTCCTGATTTACTGCTGGATATGTCTCTGAGTTGTCTCATAGAAATATGAACCCAAACTGAACAGAAGCGCAAACATAACTCCAGTCCATTTACGAGAGTCAAGTTAATCAATTAATTCAGCAGATGAATGAACTCCTGCTGGTGCCTCCTACTGACTGCAGTGTTCATCACGTCCACAATCTTAAAGTTAAACTATTGGCGACGTTCAACACAGCTGCTCATGTTAATCTACCTACACAACCGACCACTACCACAAATTCAGATACTACAGGAACATAAAGGTAGCAGCCTGTTACCTGTCCAGGTGAAGAGTAGCAGGTTCTCTGAAATGCTCCACTCATGCTGACACATGTCCACACACGGTCATCTGTACAACAGCCAATAGGACTGGCACGTTTCAGTTTGGGAGATGTAGTGATGTCACTGACTCCAGCTCCACGTCTGGTTCACTTCCTCCTTACTTTGAAACAGTTTAATTAGCACAGTAAATACCAGTGGGTGAATTGTTATTAGAGCTGTAAAGAAAAGGTGAATAACAGGTGAACATCATGTTCACAATAGTGCAGTTTATTTGGAGTTGCTGAATTTGTTTGAAATCTTAATGATAATCATGTATGTGTGCCATTAGTAAATGTTCAGGTTTCATCAGTGAATGACTTTGTGGATCAGTGTGTTTTCAGGAAACACCAGAATAAACCAAGAGATGATGAGCCGTGTCTCCTATGGCTGATTTCATCTGTACAGTGAGATGTGAGCAGTCAGACTGTGTCACTGTGGATAAATCTGTTGTTACAGAGTCGACTGCAGACACAAACACATCTGAGTGACTCCTGCTGCTGTTCCAGCAGCCAACACTTAACACAACGCTTGCTCTGTCTCTCCTGGGCGTGCGACACCACAGATAATAAATCAGACGTTACTGAGTGTCTGTGATCGCAGGCAGAGTGAAGCTCGAACCATCTGTTAAACTCTCGTCTCTTCATCATCTGAACAACGGATCAGGTTGTTTCAGTTTCACCTCCTCGACAAACAGACGCTGACTGTCAGCTGTGAAATCAGCTTCATGGACGTGAACATGTCAACTGTTTGTTCACACATTGTTACACATTAATTATAAAAGTCAGACTATTAAAACTGATATATACTGATAAACCTTAAACACTCAGATCTGTTACTGAAACTGGATCAAACTGGATCAAACTGGACCAGATTTCATTTCTCACCTGCACCTGAAACTTCACAACTCAGTGTCACTGCTGGACTGTTTAACAAACAGCTGGTTACATGATGGTTAGCAGCTAAACCAGTTCATCTGTCTCACTGAGGTGTCCAATAATATGTTCAACAATATGTCCTACAATATATCCAATATGTCCAAACTGAATATATCCATCAGTGTGTCCAACAGTGTGTCCAACAATATGTCCAAAATGTCCAATAATATGCCCAACATGTCTAATAACATGTCCAATAATATGTCCAGTAACATGTTCAACAACATGTCAAATATTATGTCCAATAACATGTCCAATATCATGTCCAGTAACATTTCCAATAATGTCCAATAACATGTCCATTGACACCTGATTAGTCCCTGTTAACACAGACTGTGGGGTTTTGTTATGAAGTGTTTCCAGAGTTGTTCAAGCTTCGGCCTTGACCTTCAGCAGAAGGACAACTGCTGAGCAGAATGAGACATCACTGTTTTAACACTCAGACACAAAGAAGGAATTATGTGCTGAGACGTTAGCACAGAGAGGAATCACAATCATCTCATCAAAAAGTGATGACAAAGTTGATAAAATGATTTAACTCCTATAGTTCTGACAGTAGAACCAAACAAGTGAATTTCTGACTAATTTCCTTCTCTGAGACACTTCCTGAACACTTCCTGATCTTTGTCCTGCTCTCCAGATGATAAACCATTTCATTTTCAATTAATGTCCCTATGATGTTTCCTGTAGCGCCTCCCTCAGGACAAACTTTACATGTTTAGCTCCTCTGAAAGCAGAGAAATGATCAGGCTGTTGTTTGTAATGAATGCTGCGTCCTGAAGGGGGCGCTGACAGGACTGCAGACATTTCCACTCTGATAAAAAACAGTCCAGTCAGCAGTCTCTCTCTGTGCCAGTCTGTTCTCTCTGTTGTTCACAGTGACATTAATAGAATCAAGCAACAGTTGAAGCATTTAAATCTAACGAGTCATTCAATTAGTGAGGTTTTAACGAGCATGCCCGTCAGGCGTCATTTGCCGTTCTTTGTGAAGAAGGCTTTTCATGCATTTGGTTCCAGCTGTTTCATATGAATATCTGCAGGCTGCAGCTGTAATGAAACATTCAGAGGATCAAATGTTTGCCCTGCTCACTTCACACACTCCCTCTCTCAGGCTAATGGTTAATAATCACTCATAATTGAGACAATTGAAACGCAGCTTTAATTGAGTTGTTTCTGCTGTGAGAACGAAGGGGGAGACACATCGTTACCCGGGAGATTCATCACATGACCTGCAGCAGGTCAGAGTCCAGGAACCCTAATCCCTAGGCTCACTACACCTGTGTGTGTGTTTCAGGCGATCATCTATGAAGGTCAGGACAAGAATCCAGAGATGTGCCGAGTTCTGCTGACACATGAGATCATGTGCAGGTAGGAAACTGGACCTGGACTAAAGGTTTGTCACAGGTCCGGCATTCTGAACCAGATCAGAAATGGACATGAGGAAAACCTGCCTCAACTGAACATGATTAACAGTCAGACATGGTCCTGACCCAAGAACAGTCACACCTGGTCCTGACCCAAGGACTGTCACACCTGGTCCTAAAAGACCTAAGGACAGTCACACCTGGTCCTGAACCAAGAACGGTCACACCTGGTCCTGACCCAAGGACTGTCACACCTGGTCCTAAAAGACCTAAGGACAGTCACACCTGGTCCTCAACCAAGGATGGTCACACCTAGTCCTGACAGACCTAAGAACAGTCACACCTGTTCCTTATACACCCAAGGACAGTCACACTTGGTCCTGAGAGACCTAAGGACAGTCACACTTGGTCCTGACCCAAGGACGGTCACACCTTGTCCTGACCCAAGGACTGTCACACCTGGTCCTAAAATACCTAAGGACAGTCACACCTGGTCCTCAACCAAGGATGGTCACACTTGGTCCTGACAGACCTTAGGACAGTCATACCTGTTCCTTATAGACCCAAAACCAGACACACATGGTCCTGAACCAAGGACGGTCACACCTAGTCCTGACAGACCTAAGGACAGTCACACCTGTTCCTTACAGACCCAACACCAGACACACCTGGTCCTGACAGACCCAAGGACAGTCAGACCTGGTCCTTACAGACCTAAGGACAGTCAGACCTGGTCCTGAACCAAGGATGGTCACACCAGGTCCTTACAGACCCAAGGACAGTCACACCTGGTCTTGACCTAAGGACGGTCACACCTGGTCCTGACAGACCTAAGAACAGTCACACCTGTTCCTTATACACCCAAGGACAGTCACACTTGGTCCTGAGAGACCTAAGGACAGTCACACTTGGTCCTGAGAGACCTAAGGACAGTCACACTTGGTCCTGACAGACCTAAGGACAGTCACACTTGGTCCTGACAGACCTAAGGACAGTCACACTGGGTCCTAACAGACCTAAGGACAGTCACGCCTGTTCCTTATACACCCAAGGACAGTCACACTTGTACCTGACAGACCTAAGGACAGTCACACCTGGTCCTGACCCAAGTACAGTCACACTTGGTCCTGACAGACCTAAGGACAGTCACACTGGGTCCTAACAGACCTAAGGACAGTCACGCCTGTTCCTTATACACCCAAGGACAGTCACACTTGTACCTGACAGACCTAAGGACAGTCACACTTGGTCCTGACAGACCCAAGGACAGTCGCACCTGGTCCTGACCCAAGGACAGTCTCACTTGGTCATGACAGACCTAAGGACAGTCACACCTGTTCCTTATAGACCCAAGTACAGTCACACTTGGTCCTGACAGACCCAAGGACAGTCGCACCTGGTCCTGACCCAAGGACAGTCTCACTTGGTCCTGACAGGCCTAAGGACAGTCACACCTGTTCCTTATAGACCCAAGTACAGTCACACTTGGTCCTGACAGACCCAAGTACAGTCGCACCTGTTCTTTATAGACCCAAGTACAGTCACACCTGTTCCTTATAGACCCAAGTTCAGTCACATCTGTTCCTTATAGACCCAAGGACAGTCACACTTGGTCCTGACAGACCTAAGGACAGTCACACTGGGTCCTAACAGACCTAAGGACAGTCACGCCTGTTCCTTATACACCCAAGGACAGTCACACTTGTACCTGACAGACCTAAGGACAGTCACACCTGGTCCTGACCCAAGTACAGTCACACCTGGTCCTGACAGACCTAAGGACAGTCACACCTGGCCCTCACAGACCCAAGTACAGTCACACCTGTTCTTTATAGACCCAAGTACAGTCACACCTGTTCCTTATAGACCCAAGTTCAGTCACATCTGTTCCTTATAGACCCAAGGACAGTCACACCTGGTCCAGACAGACTTAAGTCACCTCTCCCGATAGATAACACACTGTGTTATCACACAGTGTGAGACAAGCTGACACACCTGATACCTGCAACAGTCCAACAGGACCATACAGGACCTGATTGACTGGGCCTGTGTATCATCTGTTCTGGTTCTCACCCTGAAAACAAGAAAACAATGAAATTTAATTGTTTTGTGACTAAAGAGAAATAAATAAAGAACCAGTTTAACTTTTCATTATTCTGTCTGTGTCAGTCGCTGCTGTGATAAGAAGAGCTGTGGAAACAGAAATGAGACACCATCAGACCCCGTCATCATCGACAGGTAACAAACACACATACACACACACACACACACAAGGTATTATCATGCAGTGTGTGTTGATCTCTCCTGAATGTATTTCACGCTCTCTCTCGCCCACATTCTTTTAATAGCAACATATTTCTCCTGTCTGGCCTGAATGTGTGTGTTTATGCGTTTGTGTGTTTGTGTGTGTGTGTGTGTGTGTGTGTGTGTGTGTGTGTGTGTGTGTAAGTGTGTGTGACAGACATGCAGTCAGTGTGTTATTATAATTCAAACCTGATGTATAAATCTGTGTGTTTATATTTCAAATCAACATGTCAGAGTGTTTTTGTGGTGACAGAGACAGAGAGTGTTAAAGCTGATATGTCTCTTCACATTTATTTAAACAACAAGAAAAGATTGTTGCTTCTGAATCCAGGCTTGTTGTGCAGGTGTGTGAATGTCAGGCGTGTGGAAGAATAATCACTGATGCTCTTCCGTTCAAATTAAAAAGCGTCATTATTTGACCGTCACACCTTAAAGACAGTGTAGAAGCTTCCACAGGCAGGACAAAGTTTATAAAGACTGAGTCTGTCTTTGACTCTCTGTTTCTGTGACTTGAGGACAATGTCTCTGTCTTTGAGGACAATGTGATCCACAGAGATCTTTTATTACAGAGAAGAGGAATGTTCATAAACTGATTTTCAGAGGGTTTAAATGGGACCAGTGTGTTTCATAGAGGACTGGGACTGAGACTGGGACTGAGACGGAGACTGAGACTGGGACTGAGATTGGGACTGAGACTGAGACTAGGACTGAGACTGGGACTGAGACTGAGACTGGGACTGAGATTGGGACTGAGACTGAGACTGAGACTGAGACTGAGACTGAGACTGGGACTGAAACTAAGACTGGGACTGAGACTAGGACTGAGACTGAGACTGGGATTTGGACTCAGTCTCAGTCTGAGACTGGGATATGGACAGGGACTGGGACTGGGACTGGGACTTTGCTGGTGTGATGAGTGTCAGCCCAAACATGATCAGGGATGTGGGACATGTCTCAGCTCTACAGTCTAATGAAGGTCCGGATCAGAGTCAGACCACAAAGACTCAGCATCATTCCTGGAGATACTGGGCTGATCTGGTCCAAGTGAGGCTGCACCTCCCCCTCCTCCTCCTCTTTTTGTCTTTTATTTTACTCTCCCTCCTCCCTGCTGCTCCTCCCCTCCTCCCCCCTTCTCTCCCATGAGGAATCATACGCTCTTCTCTCCTCTTTTCACCTCCCCCTCCTCCTCTCTTCACCCCTCCTCCTCCTCTCTTTTCGTCCTCCCCCTGAGTATTAATCTCATTCCTTCCTCCCCCCTTTTCCCTCTCGCTCTCTCTTCTCTGAGGCTGTGATAGGAGGGAGGAGGGAATATGGATGGATGGAGTGATGGAGGTGTGGAGGTATAAGTGGATGGATGTGACTGCAGCAGCTTTTTGAAAAGAGAAGTGGTGATATTACAGCGGCTCTTTTTTCTCCCTCTGCCTGCAGAAATGCATGATGGGAAGGTCTCCTGTGTTTTCGGCGGCGTCCAGTGAACAGGAAACATGTCAGGGTCAGACTCTGCTGCTGAGAGCACAAACACTCAGACCACTTTTATTTAAAGTCGCTGCAGAACCCAGAACCAGTGTTTCACATTCACAGCTGCTGGTGCACCGCTTGCGTTAACCTCCCATATATATGATTCATATGAATAGTGTTATATTAATATGATTAATAAAAAGATTTATATGATTTAAAATCAAATAAATATTAATTAAAGAGATTCATATGATTTATATGAATAGTAATATACTATACATATTTATATAAATATGATTTAAAGTTAAATAAATAAATAAATACATTTATAGACAATAATATTTAAATAAAAATTAATGTTATTTATAGAGATTAATATTACCGTAACCATCATGAGTAAAAGACTCAAGTACGCCACTGCTACATTTACATTATTTCATATTTGTCTGTTTGAATCCAAATACAGATATTTCGTTTCACCCTGGAAACGACAGTCAACCAAATAAAATCTCAACATAAGGTTCACTGTAAAGCTGTTGTGGAGCTGGTCTTGCTCTGTGTTACACTAGCGAGCTTTTTGTCTCTTGTACCGGTCCTGATTCCGGTCCAGGTTGAGGGCTGGATATTAAAGGTTCTGGACTTTGACACTTGAGGCTGGAGTCCTGTCTCCTAGCAACAGTCAATGCTGACCACCAACCTTTTTCTAACCTCCACCAAGTAGTTTTAGAGCAGAACTGTGATGGTTTATCCTTAGCTGGAGCAGGTCTTCAGGTTTTCTCCAGAGCCAAATGAAGCAGAGCCCTCTTCATTAGGGCCTGATATTCTGTCTGAAGAACATTTTGCTGTTGTAGATATGTTATAATGAAATGTTCTCGTGAAACAACATTGCTGCAGAGCTCAGGTAAACAGAGTAGTGTCATCTGCAAATGTGCTCACAGTGACGATGTCAGGTTTCTGTCTCTGATTCCTCAGAGGTTGTTTGGAGGCATCGGCTTCAGGACGTTCATCTGTCGTTCCTTTAGACTTCCTCTCACGGAGAATCACCTCCCTTCACTGAAATCAGGTACTTTGACTTCCTGTTTGAGAAGGTAATTAAACCAGTGCACGATGAATCCACAGGTCACGCCATGTCTCCTTTCTCTGGTTGTTGTTGTTGTTGAGTTGACGTCATGTTTCTGATGAGATTCACTGTGATTTAGAAACATTTCGTTATGTGGTGAATGAGAAAACTAAATTCATTCAGTTCCTCTCTGTAAACAGACATTCTTGTGTGATAACATAAGACATAACGTAACGTAATGTAACGTGATGGCATACACTACTACAGAGAACAACTGACAGCTTTTTGACTGACAGCTAGAGAGAGAAAAAAAATATATATATACAGGAAATAAATAAATAAGGTGTTAGGTATTAATTAATTAATTTATTTTGCCTTCTTCCTTCCCAGGTAGAAAATGGGTACTTGGGAGTAGATGGTAGGGTGGGGGGAGCATCTATCAGTGGGAGAATCGTGCAGTACTGGGGAGTTGGAAGCTGTTTGATTTGTTAGTTTGTTATGGACCGGTCTCTCACCTGTCTCAGGTGAGACAGGATTGGTGTGGTTGGATTTGTTATTGAGTAAACAGACGTTTATCTTGACATTGGTCCTGGTCCCGGTCTCTGCAGCTGTCAGAGAAGTGTAAAAAGAAGCATCAGTATTAATCAGTGGTTTACAGACGCCTCAGTCTTTGATCCAGTCGACTGTAACTGCTGCCGTCGCCCCATGAGGCCGAGGTTGAACCTTGCTGGTCTCATGTTCAGGCTCTTTGTTGCGAAGCCTTTGAGGGTCAGTGATGATGGGACGATCTCCCCTCTGAGCGCCAACTGTGAGAACGTTTGGAGACAATGATCTTCGGTCTTTAAATCGGCTCGTCTCAGAAACTCGTCTCAGGTGAGATTTGATTCGTCTCTGTTTGTAGCTGATGATGATGGTGATGGGACCAGCTCTCATCTTTTTACGCTCTCGCTCTGAATACCAGATGTGAGAATTTTTTTTTTGGGGAGGGTACAATCTCCTGTCTGCGAGGGTCTCTGGTGTCTGCAGCGTGGGATTATGGGAGGACGACGTGCTGTCAATCATGTAGCAGGCGTAGGTGTGATTTCCCTCTCATGCTGCAGGTTGGTTTTGGATGGAATCTCATTACTGGCCGTGTTTCAGGGTGACTGACAGCAGAATAATGTTTGGGGCCCCCAGAGGCCCCAGGCTGGCTAAATGTTAAATGTATGAATGCATGGGAGTCAATGGAGAGATGAAGTGTAGCTGAATATTTTTTTCTTCCTGGGAAACGGTCACGGAGTGAAGAGTGTGACCCTGAATACACCGTCTGCCGCTGTTTGAACAGAGCTGATAGGAAACTTGAACACGAACGCACCACATGACTGTAAAACATTTAGTCAATGAAATTTCAAATATCAGATCAATCTGATCATCATCATGTTGAATATGTTTTTTAATAAAGTGTCACGTCTTTATTATCTGTGTATTTACACAATAATGATCTGAACCTGTTTAATCGAATCTAATGTAATCTGGTCTGATCTAATCCAGTGACAGTGACCTCTGTATTTCAATTTTTATTTTACAGCGTTAAAGCTGCTTTTTTTGTCATGTTTTCATACATGAGAATATTAGGAACACCTCTCAAAGTAGATTAGAGACTTGAGAAAGTCAGTGACTGCAAATACCAACCAGCTGACCTGTCAGGTCTCCATTAGCCAACCATTACCTGACCTGGGTCAAGAGGAGGTGGAGGTTCTTAGGTCCTGTTCAGGCTGACGTCAAAAACTCATCTAGCAAATTAAAAATCAGAAACACACACACACACACACACACACACACACACGTATCTATCCTCTTGTGTCTGAGGTACAGAGGTGTGTGTGTGTGTGTGTGTGTGTGTGTGTGTGTGTGTGATCCTGACAGCCTGAGCTGTTAGAGGTGATGTATTGATCGTCTTGTTCATCATTAGACATCAGACGCTGTGATGGAGGAGACACACTCTGACTTTATAACCAAATCTCTCCTCCTCCTCTTTAACACCACACACTGATCCTCCTCTACGCCTTCAACCCCCCCCCCCCTTCACCTGAAGGAGGGATGAATGGCAGATAGAGGGAAAAAACAAAGGATGAAGGAGACATGAAGTAAATCTCCTCCTCCTAATTGGTATTTAACAGGTGTTTCCTCCACTGTGTCACTCCAGTGACACACTCCAGTGTGTGTGTGTGTGTGTGTGTGTGTGTGTGTGTGTGTGTGTGTGTGTGTGTGTGTGTGTGTGTGTATTGATCATCAGTAAGTTTTGCTGGTAGCGACGCATCACTATTGATTAACAATTTTTTTTTAAAGAAAAAATGGCTGCTCCTTACACACGCACACTCCGGTATTTCAGGACATAGCTTTACATTGCATCAGATGGACTAATTAACTACAAGGGTCTCTCTCTCTCTCTCTTTCTCTCTCTTGCCTGATTGGCAGCTGTGTGTTTATGTTTGGTTTTGTTATTTGATTGTTGTTTGTTTCTGTTAACGAGCTCTTAACAAGGCATCTGTTAACGAGCTGTTCTGCTCAAAGGAAGACACAGGGCGGTTGTCAAGGTGACATCATCTGTCAGTCAACTGTTTACCCTCCTCTGACTTCACCTTCAGTTGCTCAGTCCTTTTGCCTGTTGTTGTTGCCTTAGTCTCTCAACAACCTCTGGTTTCCTGAAAGACTACAGAATTAATTGTTGATATTGTGTGTATGTTTCTCTGTGTTGGTCAACATGTTTCTCTGTGTTGGTCAACATGATGTTTCTCCGTGTTGGTCAACATGTTTCTTTGTGTCAGTCAACATGTTGTTTCTCTGTGTTGGTCAACATGATGTTTCTCTGTGTCAGTCAACATGTTTCTTTGTGTTGGTCAACATGTTGCTCTATGTTGGTCAACATGATGTTTCTCTGTGTTGGTCAACATGATGTTTCTTTGTGTTGGTCAACATGTTTATTTGTGTTGGTCAACATGTTTATTTGTGTTGGTCAACATGTTTCTCTGTGTTGGTCAACATATTGTTTCTCTATGTTGGTCAACATGATGTTTCTCTATGTTGGTCAACATGATGTTTCTCTGTGTTGGTCAACATGTTTCTTTGTGTTGGTCAACATGTTTCTTTGTGTTGATCAACATGTTTCTCTGTGTTGGTCAACATGATGTTTCTCTGTGTTGGTCAACATGATGTTTCTCTGTGTTGGTCAACATGATGTTTCTCTGTGTTGGTCAACATGATGTTTCTATATGTTGGTCAACATGTTTCTCTGTGTTGGTCAACATGTTTCTATATGTTGGTCAACATGTTTCTCTGTGTTGGTCAACATGTTTCTATATGTTGGTCAACATGTTTCTCTGTGTTGGTCAACATGTTTCTCTGTGTTGGTCAACATGTTTCTATATGTTGGTCAACATGTTTCTCTGTGTTGGTCAACATGATGTTTCTCTGTGTTGGTCAACATGATGTTTCTCTGTGTTGGTCAACATGATGTTTCTTTGTGTTGGTCAACATGATGTTTCTCCGTGTTTGTCAACATGTTTCTTTGTGTCAGTCAACATGTTGTTTCTCTGTGTTGGTCAACATGATGTTTCTCTGTGTCAGTCAACATGTTTCTTTGTGTTGGTCAACATGTTGCTCTATGTTGGTCAACATGTTTCTCTGTGTTGGTCAACATGTTTCTCTGTGTTGGTCAACATGTTTCTCTGTGTTGGTCAACATGTTTCTCTGTTGTTGTCAACATGTTTCTCTGTGTTGGTCAACATGTTTCTTTGTGTTGGTCAACATGTTTCTCTGTGTTGGTCAACATGTTTCTCTGTGTTGGTCAACATGTTTCTCTGTGTTGGTCAACATGTTTCTTTGTGTTGGTCAACATGTTTCTTTGTGTTGGTCAACATGTTTCTTTGTGTTGGTCAACATGTTTCTCTGTGTTGGTCAACATGTTTTTCTGTCTCTGTCAACATGTTTCTCTGTGTTGGTCAACATGTTTCTTTGTGTTGGTCAACATGTTTCTCTGTGTTTGTCAACATGATGTTTCTCTGTGTTGGTCAACATGTTTCTCTGTGTTGGTCAACATGTTTCTCTGTTTTGGTCAACATGTTTCTTTGTGTTGGACAACATGTTTCTCCGTGTTTGTCAACATGTTTTTTTTTGTTGGTCAACATATTGTTTCTCTGGTTTTCATCAGCGTGTGATTGGTCAAACAAAAGCTCTTCAGAAACAGTCTGTCAGGTGATTGACAGGTGAAACAAGCTCATCACCTGGAGGAACAGGGACAGTATACAGGGAGTACAGCAGGGTTCCTCAGAGTCTTGTACTGTGGTCTGTGTCACAGCTGATGGTTGAACATGTTGAATGTTATTAAACTCTGGTTTAATGACAGTGAGTTTAGTTGAGTTTCCTCTTTTAAAAAAAAGTGAAGAAAACATAATGACTGCCTCCTTATTAACTAACGAGGCCATCTACAGCTTTGAATACTGCATCTACTGGGGACTATGTTCTGCTGTGCGTTCGTGTGTATGTGTGTGCATGTGTGTGCGTGTATGTGTCCATGTGTTTGTGTGTGCTTGTGTGTTCGTGTGTATGTGTGTGGTTGTGTTTGTGTGTATGTGTGTGCGTGTGTATGTGTGTGTGTGTCTGCGTGTGTTCATGTGTATGTGTGTGTATGTGTGTGTGCGTGCGTGTGTGTGTGCTTGTGTGTGTGTGTTCGTGTGTGTGTGTGCTCGTGTGTGTTTGTGTGTGTGCTCGTGTGTATGTGTGTGTGTGTTTGTGTTCGTGTGTGCGCGTGTGTGTGTGCGTATGTGTGTGTGTGTGTGTTCATGGTGATGAAGGAGTGAGTGCGTGTCGGTGGAGCTCTGAGACTCAGACTCAGTACTGTGGTCTGTCTCTTAATAACTTCCTCCTCCTCACTGTGATGAAGAGGAGGACGAATTGTCTGTTTTCATTTGCGGTGAGGAGAGAGATGATGGACTCCTCATTATCTAATTTAATTATCTCCTCCTCCTCTCCTCCTCCTCCTC
Organism: Seriola lalandi dorsalis; assembly: GCF_002814215.2. Taxonomy (NCBI): domain Eukaryota; kingdom Metazoa; phylum Chordata; class Actinopteri; order Carangiformes; family Carangidae; genus Seriola; species Seriola lalandi. The sequence continues at coordinate 41,433 of NW_019524939.1, forward strand.
TCTGCATCAGTCTGGAAACCCAGTAAAGGACTCTCCAGGCCTGGAAAACCCGTGTGTGTTCATATGTGTTTGAGAGAGAGAGAGAGCAGTAGTGATTGACAGCTGACATTAAGTTGTTTAGCAGTGAAATGTCAGAGTCTGAATATTCCTGTCGCTCTGTTTGACCCTGTCTGTCTGCCATAGGAGGAGGAATCAGAATATTTGTGAGATGTTAATCTTAGATTTGAGTCTTTGATCCAGTTCAGGGTTTGGGTTTGAATCCTGGAGACGGTCTAACACTGAGGCCTTTAAAATTCTTCCACTTTAGTTTCTATTTGTTGATATCAAACATTTCATCAGTTTTACGCAATGTGAAAAACTGCATGCGTGCCTGTGTGTGTGTGTGTGTGTGTGTGTGTGTGTGTGTGTGTGTGTGTGAGTGTGTGTGAGTGTGTGTCATTGTTGTTACTTCATTAGAGAAAGCTGATACAGTGATTTTGCTGCAGTTTTCTCTCTCAAATATCCACCAGCACGATTCTGGTCCTGACCACATCCATCAGATCCATGATTAGGTTTCTCTTGTTCATTTACACAGCTCACACATACACAGATCTGGTCCTGGTCTAAAAGATTTGTCTCATATCTGTGAGTCATTAGTTCTGGTGTCCAGGTGAAGGTGGTAGAGACTTTGTGTAACCCTGTCACACAGTTCTTGTTACCATAGTTACAGCCTGTTTGCCCTGATCACACCTGTGTGGTATCGTTGTGATAGACCGTCAACAGGTCTGAGCCCGGCTGGATCCTCCAGACATCATCCAAGCTCTTTGTTGACAAGTCAGTCTGCAGGTTGTTCAGGTGAGCCGGTGGCTCTGTACAGCGTTCAATTATAAAAACCACATCCGTTCACGTGATGCTCAAGGTTCTCAGTCATCCAGGTCATGGTTCTCTAAGAAGAGTTGAATCGAGGATGTTTCACCTCTGAGCTGGTGCTGACCCAGAATCAGAAACCATGTTCTTTACAGTCTCAGGTTCAGTGTCATCACTGACCGGATCCTGATCTGACTGTGAAAGCCTGATCCTGATCCTGATCCTGCTTAATGGCTCATGTGTTGACGAACCGCACAGGAAATAGACATCCTGCTGTCAATCACAGTCAGCTGTTTGATCACCTCAGCATCAACGACTCTTTGAATCTGGTCCTGGTGTTTTGTGGATGGATCCGTCTGCACTGATGGCTCCTGCCAACCAATCAGAGGGAAGCATTGTCATGGTACCAGTCTGATGGATTTTAGTGAGATTACATCTGAAACCAGCTGTGTCACATCTGGACACCATTTCATCTCCTTGACCTGATGTTGTCTCTCTGCGTGTGTGTGTGTGTGTGTGTGTGTGTGTTTGTGAGCACTGTAACAGCTGGTGCTCTGTTCTTCAGCCTGTGATGCCACCTGACACACACACACACACACACACACACAGAAACCCTACAGGACTTTTTATAAGTATGCAAAATCACACGTTTTGTCTCCAGCTATAAAAAGGCAATCTGTGTGTGTGTGTGAGAGAGAGAGAGAGAGAGAGAGAGAGAGAGAGTCATAATAGCTGTTAATTAGCTCCATGTTCAAACCAGCCGCGGATGTTAATTAGCAGAAAACCTGTCCAGCATTTGGCGTTAATTAGAGCGACAGGCCCAAACACATCTGACCACTCCACTCACACACACACACACAACACACACACACACACACGCACAGCTGTTCTATTGTGTAGTTGTATATGACATGAAGGACAGTTCAGTCTATTCAAACAAAAGAACAAAACATAAATCTTACAAGACAAACACACACATACACACACCTGTTCTATGACACGTTTACCTGTCAGTATGAAGTACTAATGTTTCATATACTCATTGTTAGAACGTTGTGAAGCTTTTATACCTGGTGTTGTTCTGAGGAGAGTTGAGTGTTTGTGATGAGCACAACATGTATCTGAGTCTGTGTTCTGCACATTTTCTTGTTTACCTTTTAGAACCCTTATTTTTAAAATTGAACATGATATATGTTGGTTTATAAGTTCTAATAGAACCATCAATCTGTGGAAGATTTTAACAGAGAACATTTAATAAAAAAACATTAAGAGCATTCGACAAAAAACACTAGGAACGTTAAACAAACATTGACAACATTTAATAAAAAAGACTAAGAACATTTAACAAACACAGAACTTTTAACAAACACTGGGAACATTTAATAAGAAACACTGAGAACGTTTAACAAACACTGAGAACATTTAACATAAGAAACACTGAGAACGTTTAACAAACACTGAGAACGTTTAACAAACACTGAGAACGTTTAACAAAAAACACTGAGAATGTTTAATAAAAAACCACTGAGAACGTTTACTAAAAAACACTGAACGTTTCTAAAAAAACATTGAAAACCTTTAATAAAAAACACTGAGAACGTTTAATAAAAAAATACTGAGAACAAACACTGAGAACATTTAACAAACACTGAGAACGTTTAATAAAAAGCACTGAGAATGTTTATTAAAAAAAACACTGAGAACAAACACTGAGAACATTTAATAAAAAAAAAACACTGCAAACAAACACTGAGAACCTTTAATAAAAAGCACTGAGAACGTTTAATAAAAAAACACTGAGAACGTTTAATAAAAAAACACTGAGAACGTTTAATAAAAAGCACTGAGAATGTTTAACAAAAAAACACTGAGAACATTTAACAAAAAACACTGAGAACAAACACTGAGAACCTTTAATAAAAAGCACTGAGAACGTTTAATAAAAAAACACTGAGAACGTTTAATAAAAAAACACTGAGAACGTTTAATAAAAAGCACTGAGAACGTTTAATAAAAAAAACACTGAGAACAAACACTGAGAACATTTAACAAAAAACACTGAGAATGTTTAATAAAAAACACTGAGAACGTTTACTAAAAAACACTGAACCTTTACTAAAAAAACATTGAGAACGTTTAATAAAAAAACACTGAGAACACAAAACACATACAAAACATGACAAATAGGACTCTCTAAGAACATGACCAGGGCATACAGAGAACACGCTAAGAACACGGAGAGCAGCGTGTTGAAGACACACTGCTGCCTGACAGCTTCTCTAGTGTCCAATTACAGCAGAGGTCAGAGGTCGAGACGATTGGATTCATCACGCTAATCATGAACCGATGAACGCTGTGTGTGTGCGTGTGTGTGTGCGTGTGTGTGTGGTGAATGAATTAAACATGCAGCTCCGCCGGCTGTGAACACAGAGCAGTAATGGAGCAGGACAGACTGAGAGCTTTCAGGTTTTTCTCATGATTCATCATCAAACAGAAGCGTTGGACTCAACGTCTTAAAGAGCATTTACCTTCTGTGTCTGTGTGTGTGTTCAATTAAGTTATGAACACGCGCTGCAGACTTTTTTCTGTGAGGTGGGGGTTTAGTTTCTCTAAGATCTGGCCCTGAGACTGGTAGGGTCTGATGTGGATCTTGGTGGAGAACAGGTGGATCCAGACTGAAGAGAACCAACACTGTGCTGTCTCTGTCGTGTTCTCCTGAGTGTTTGGTGACACACTGCAGCAGGAAACAGGGGACCTCACCTCGTCTTCATCCATCAAAGAATCTATGTGATCAGTTTGTGATTGACAGCTCCTTCATCCTCCTTCTCTCTTTAGTTTCTCCTTCTCCATCAGGTCGTTAATCAATTAACTCTCTGCTGCTAATTGGCAGTTGTCATTAATTATCTTTGACTGCTCTAATTTGTATTCAAATGTATTCGTTAACAGCAGAACGTTCTGCTCATTTACATATTAAATACAAATAGTTTTTCCAACAGAGATAATTTATTCAAGTTTCCTTTAGTTTGGGTTTTATTGTTACATCAGTCAGGTGGGGACAGGTGTGTGTGTGTGTGTGTGTGTGTGTGTGTGTGTGTGTGTGTGTGTGTCTCTGTGTATGACTACCATAGTGAGGACCTGACTTGTGAGGACATTCTGGTCAGGTCAGGATCAGGTTTAGTTTAAGGTCAGGGTAACGGTTCTTTTCTGATCCTCATCCTTGACCTTGGAAGCATCACCTGGTCCTTGACTATGATTGGCTATAAACTCACCAATGACCTCATCACATCAGTATTACGGTGCCAAACACAGTTTTTGAAAATGTCACATTGTGGTGTTTGATTTACATGGATGACAGGTAGAAAGAGACAGGCAGGGAAGAGGAGGGGGACTGAAGAGCTGGAGCTGGAACTGGTGTTTTTAAAAGAGACACTAACATGGAGCCAAACAGACCTGTCCAGAGTCAAACACCTGTTGCAGCACAGAGGAGACATAACTGGACTCTGCTTCTACTGGCACATAATGATGGTGATAACCAGATAAATCATAATCTGCCAGCATGCTTCACTCTGCGTCTGTGTTCACCAGTCTTCAGACTTCAGTCTCAGAGCCACCAAAGGATCATGTGAATGTTCTAGATGAAACCACTCCCCCTCAGTCTGATACGCGAGTCTGAGCAGCTCAGGAGGTGGGGGGTGTCGTGTCACTTAGAACTACCTGTGATTCAGGTCAGGATCTGTCAGAGCTTGAGGTTGGTGAAGATGAGATCCAGCTCCTCAGGTCAGGACTCAACAGTCCACCCACATCTACAGGACCTGGGACTCATCTTAGGACAGGTGTGTCCACATGTAGTCCTGAGAGGACTGACTGAACAGAGGAGGAGGTGTACGACACCTGAAACAACTGAACACCTGTCCAAGCCATGACTCAGGTGACTGTAAGGACTAACAACCTTCGAGGTGTTAAATGTGTGGGACATTAAAACATTAGATTAGAGGTCAAAGGTCAAACAGGTCTAAAGCTCTGAGAGTTCATGGGAGTTTTTCCAGTTATTCACAATCTGTTGACATTATATGAATGCATCATGGGAGTTGTAGTTTTTCTTGTTGTGTAACTTAGTTAAAATCAGGATGACATCACTTCCTGTAGCAGCTGCTGAGACTGAGCTGGACAGGAAGTGACATCAGACTATTAACCAGCAACTGCTTTAAAGTAAAGAACCTGAACACAGAGAGAGAGAGAGCAGTGGAAATGACTCGCATCAGATTAACAGGCAGAGTCGCCAACAGCAGTAAATCACACACTCTCACACACACACACACACACACACACACACTCTCTCTCTCACTGTGTGGCATCACATTACCGTCAGTATAATTCCTCCTCACACTGTGACTACATTTTCTACCTCATGGAGCATATTAACTCCAACACAGTGTGTGTGTGTTCACATGTGTGTATTTTCAGTGTCAGTGCGTGTGTGTGACTTCTGTTCCCGGAGATAAATTTGCTGTGCGTCCTAATTTCCTGCTCGTAAATATGAGCACTAATGGTGTGTGTGTGTGTGTGTGTGTGTGTGTCGGGTCTTCCCTACTTATCATATAACAAATTGAAAGCTTAATCTGTCCTGCGTGTAGATTTACGACCTTGATCGTTCGCTCCCTCATTCAGAGGAGGAGGAGGAAATAGATGGAGAAAGACAAGGAGACAACATGAGAGAGGAGAGGAGGAGGAGGTGAGGGGAGGAGGAAGAGGTGAAGAGGAGGAGGAATGTAGATAAGTTGAGTCTGTGTCTGAACATAAGGTGACAATCAGCTGAGAATGCTGATGCTGGGTGGTTACCACGGCGATAAGCCTGCGTGACTGTGTGTGTGAGCAGCTGATCAGGAGTCAGAGGTCACAGACTGAGGTTATCTTCATACAAATATCAGCGAGATGAGTTTCTTCTGCTGCTGCTGCTGCTGGGAGAGAACAACAACAAGACATTACCTGAAGGAAATAAACAGCTCTCACACCTCAGTGAACATCTCATCAGGGAGGTTCACCTGGAGACTCTTCTGGTCCCTCTGTTGGTCTTCAGGACCTTCTCTGGTCTGTCATGAGACAGAAACAGGAAGTTGTGTTTTCAGGATGTGTCAGACTTGGATCCAAACCACTTCCTGTGGGGGTCCAACTTAGACCAAGAGCATCTGAGCATGAACTGGCCCAGAGGTAGGGTTCACCAGAGACATTTAACTAACTCCAGCATCCTTTCTTATAATAAGAGGCTCCTGTGTTGATTATTGATTACAGGTTGATAATATTGGTATCAGATAAACTGGATCACACTCACTTGTTTATTTGTTTAAAGAGCATCTGTTCACAGAGACTGTGTGTGTGTGTGTGTGTGTGTGTGTGTGTGTGTGTGTGTGTGTATGTGTGTTGGTGTCAGCACTTTGTCCTTCTGTAAGCTCATTAGAGAGGAGCAGCAAGGAATGCTGGGTAATCAATACTGCAGACCCTCAGAGACCAAAAACATTGCCTGAGAGGGAATTCTATCTTTTTTGTCCTTATGTGTGTGTATGTGTGTTTACACCCTGTTACCATAGAAACCACCATGATGATGTGGTACTGTATGGCTTCAGATGGACCCCCACCCATCCCCAAAATACCCCCCCGCTTCTGTTGTGTGTGTGTGTGTGTGTGTGTGTGTGTGTGTGTGTGTGTGTGTGTGTGTGTGTGTGTACCCAAACAAAGATATATTTTGTGGAGGTTTGATTTTTGGATGCAGCTGCAGTCTCTGCTCTTTGTCTTCTCCTTCATCCTTTCATCTCTCCTGGGAGAGGATGACAGGAGAGAGGGAGAGAGTGTTCAGGGTTAGAGCTGACAGGATGACAGAGAGACGAGTGTGTCCTCTGTTTACCCAGTGTAACACCTGTTAACCCAACATAAGCAGCATATCCTCAGTGTGGGTGTGTGAACACAAACAACAATAATCTGTCTGCTGAGGAAGATCCCGTGAACAGTGGAAAGCTCCAGAAAAGCTGCTAAATGGACATTGCTATTGAGTCAACATGATGCTGTTTGTGCTGGGACGATTTCTTCTGATGATTTCTGTCAGTTCCACATTTCAGTGTCACGTCTGCTAACCAGACTGTAGTTAGACATTTGAACACAACATGGACTAACCTGACACCATGTGACCCTCTGAGGCTACTGCTGTCATCTTCACTTTACCATCTGTCTCTTCTGTAGAACGTTGTATCGTCTGCATATAGACAAACAGTTTGTTATAATGGAACAACAGAACCAGAATAGAACCCCGAAGAACCTCTGAACATAACGTACAGTAACCTGTGATCTGAAGAAATATAACTGAAACATTAGACCCAAAGCCTGTGTGGAACGTTGATCAGAGAACCCTGAAGAACCACAGTGAAGAACCATATTACTACTGATACTACAGACAGTTCTACTGCTGATGCTCTGATTGTTAGCACTTTTCTTTTTGTTGCTGCCTTTCACTGACATGAATCTGAGAATGTTCTTTCTTGTTTTTCTTTTTATTTGTTGTTATCTTGTTTTTCTTTCCATTATTTCTTCAGTCAGTGAGTCTCATGTAAAACACGCTTATCTGTCATGAACCTTATTAATGTGTGTGTGTGTGTGTGTGTGTGTGTGTGTGTGTGTGTGTGTGTGTGTTTGTGTGTGTGCAGGTTCTTCTTGAAGTTCTTCCTGAAGTGTAACCAGAACTGTCTGAAAAACGCTGGAAACCCACGAGACATGAGGAGATTCCAGGTAGAACACACACATACACACAAAGATGAATTCATTTCCCTAAAGGGCAAGACATGGCTTTGGAGGACCTGCTGTTCCCATAATGCATTGCAGCAGGGCGGCCTGAGGCTTATTGCTTTGCAGATATAATATAAGAGGTCAGCAGGGACCTACCTGTCTCTCTCTCTCTGTGTCTCTCTCTGTCTCTGTTTCTCTCTCTCTCCCTCTCTTTCTCTCTCTCTCTGTGTCTCTCTCAGCCAAGAGACACTGAGATGTCTTCTGATCTGATCAGGCTGCAATCACCAGCCGCTAAACAACAGAGGAGAGGAGAGGAAACGAAGAGAGGGAGTTATTTGATCATGTGCTGAGTCGTCTCAGTCTGAATCAGAGTGGACGACCAACAGAGCGTCTCTGCTAACGTGGATAAAACAGGAGACACATTGAGGAAAGCTCCTCCTTGTCTCCATGTGTCTGCTGTCACACACACACACACACACTCCTCTCCACGCTGTGCTGGGCAAGCTGACAGGATGTTCAGTCCAGTTAAACCAGCAGAGGAGGAGGAGGGAGACGGGGCGAGTGAGCTACAGAGACCATGTGGAGAGAGAGGGTGGGATCACAGACAGGTGAAGTCAGGTGAAGCCTCAGGACTCGTCACCAGTTGTCGTGGCAGCAGCAGGGTGAAGGATGTGCTGGTTAGTCACTGCGGCGACAGAGGACAATCCCACTCGCTCTCTGTGACCTTCTGCTCCGTCGCCATGGATCAATGACAACAACCTTGCCTAGGCAACCAGCCGCAGATGATGAATGACCACAGCTGAGTGGCTGTCACAGTGAGGCTGTGACATCACTGAGGGGGTGGGACCAGAGTGAACAGTGCATGTAAAGTTTTAACACTAGGTGGCAGTTTATACTTGTTCACTCTTCAATTTTTATTTTGCAAATTATAAAATACACAATTTAACATACATGCATCTACACACACACACACACACACACACACACACACACACCTACACACAGGATTCCAGGACAGTTTTTTCAGATTTATTGTTCAAGCTAAATTTTGTCATGAAATTTACAGAAAACTGAAAATGTCACTCAGAGAATGACATCACCTTTGCATCTTGTGATGCATGCTGGGAAATTAGTGTCTTTAGTAACAACATGAAGGAGAACAACACTGTTTCTCAGGAGGTTATAAATAAAGTTTTCTGTGTGTGCAGGTGGTGGTGTCTACAACAGTCAACGTGGATGGTCACGTCCTCGCCGTCTCCGACAACATGTTCGTACACAACAACTCCAAACATGGTCGCCGTGCGAGGAGACTCGACCCATCTGAAGGTAATCAATCAGCAGCTTCAGAGATTCTAATCACCACAAGGTGGCGCTGTGATAAAACTCTGACTGTGCTAAAGTAAACACCAGAGGACCCAGTACAGACATCTGAGGGATGCCACATCTAATCCCTTTTACAAATAAGGCCTTTTAGGGATTGTAGTCATACCTGGAGTAATAACATCTGATCAACAGAGCGAGTCAGTTGTGGTGATGGAGCTGGTGTAGTGATGAAGCAGGAAGTAGTGTGTGTGTGTGTGTGTGTGTGTGTGTGTGTGTGTGTGCGTGTGGGCAGTCAGGGTGTGCAGGTGGTAGACGGACATGTCGAGGCCACGTCACAGACCACCATCTCCACATGGACCAGACTCTAGTTACTATGACCAGATATTGAACTGTGCAGGGTGGGGGCTGTCAGCTGACTCCTGACGACGGCGGAGCACGTTATTAAACTGGGTGGTGTCAAAGGTCAGCGCTGTCAGGACAGTTTCTGATTTGTCAACGCAGCTGATTTAAATTCATCTGTGAAACATGCTGGTCCGACTGAGTGTGTGAGACCTAGACCAGAGAACCTGAACATCCAGAGACTCAGAGAGGGAGAGAGCTGTAATTTGGTCTTTGAAGAGGAAATCACCCCAGTGGCTTGTGGGTAGAAATACCAGACGACTCACCGTCCCCAGAGAGGACTGTGTGTGTGTGTGTGTGTGTGTGTGTGTGTGTGTGTGTGAGCGTACGTGCATGTCTTTTTGCAGGCCGTTCAACCTCTTTAATTGCCCTCCTAATTAAAGATGGTAACCATGGAAACCCCACCTCCCAATCAGAGCTCAGTAAAGTCCCGTGGGTTTGAACCCTCTGCCTCATTTCACTGTTTCTCTGATTCTTCTCTCTTTCTGTTTTTCCTCAGACATTAAAGTGAATCTGGGATCAGTTTAATGGTTAGTGGTCTGAGTACAGACAGAGGTCTGAATCAGTCTGAGTAAAGACTTGATTCAGGACTTCATGGCCAGCACCTGAATGCAGATCTGGTGCTGTAGATTCTGGTGTCATTAACTGACAGTATCTGTTCCTGGAGGTCTCATCACTGTTGTATCATGATGTTAATAAAAACACACAACAGTCTTCGTTTCCAAGGTAACAACAGTTTCACCAGAGGGAGACAGTCAAAAGTCAAAGGTCATCAACACACTCCAACAACATGTCAGAGGTTTCACACATTCATCCCTCTTCCCAATAGAATAGAGTAGAATAGAATAGAATAGAATAGAGGTCAGGTGCTGTAATGTCAACCTAAATCGTTAGTGGTGAGATTAGCTGCTCAGCTTCACACACACATACACACACACACACACACACACGCTGCGCTTTCATTTCACTTTATAATTAATCTGCAGCTGCACTTGAAAGAAGAGAGAGAAGGAGTCATTACCGGCTGTGTGTGTGTGTGTGTGTGTGTGTGTGTGTGTGTGTATAGTCAGTGTGTGTATAAGTGAACTACGGTAAAGCGGATAAAAGACACGATCCAATTATATCACGTTCTGCGTGCATGCGTGCGTGCGTGCGTGCGTGCGTGCGTGTGACCTTCAGCCTCAGTACATCAGTAGTATTGCAGTAGTGTAGATGGTTCCCGACCTGTGCTCCTGGACTTCAGACCTGGTCAGAGTCTGGATTGAACCATTGGTTACCAATGGTTGAACACAGTGAGACCCCTTCACAGCTCTGTTCACACTGTGGTGAAAGAGGCAGTTCAGCCCATGAGGGGGGGGTGAGGATACGAGGAGAGGGCAACAGCACACTGGACAAAGTACAACAATGGAGGATTTCACTTATTCACTTAAAGGAGCTGTTTGTACATTTTGCTGTAGCTACATAGCTAACATTAGCGTTAGCAGCTGTTTACTGACCGGTCTCACCAAAAGCTGTGTTTACAGTACAAGAGGTTACAACACATCTTCAGTCTGACGGCACCAGAGCTAGCTGGTTAGCATGCTAAGTTTAGAGGTTTGTTGTTGAACTCACATTTCTTCTTGACTGGTGAGTAAGCAACTGCTAATGCTAACGCTAGCTATGTAGCAATAGCAACACTTACAAATACCTCCTTTAAAAGGACAATGTTCATTAATTGTGACCTTTCGTCATCAACTTGTTCTCAAACTAGTATCCAACATGTACTGACACACCTGACAGACAGGTGTGACAGGTGTGATAGGGCCACCACTGCTTACTCACCTGTTTTCAGCTTCAACAGAACAGTAGTGTCTTTGAACGATGACTCATTTCAGTTTCTCATGTTGTTTTCACATTCACATCTCCAGTCACTGAGATATGAGGTTTTAGTTTGACCACAGAAGCGACTATAAGATTTCACAGGCTTTTTTTGGGATTGTTGCAGCTAAAATTCCTGATTTCATAGCAGATTTTCCTAAAGTTGTGATGCATGTTGCCACGTTTTCAGATGTTTTCTTTGCGATGAAACTGAGGGAGAAAATAAAAAAGTCAAAAGTAGTCTAATTCATTAAAAATCGAAGGCAACTGGTTCCAGTGAGAATAAATCCAGGTGAGTGCAAGTAGTGACCCAGATTCTGCTCCTCTGCTCCGTCTGAATCAAAGGTAGAGCTGATCTTAAGAATCCCCTCATCAAGTCATCAGTTTATAACGTAGAGCTTTTTATGTGTGTACGGCCACCGGCAGCTACAGCCATCTTTTAAGGTGGAATGTTTGCTTGAGTGTTACTTGATGCATGATTGATGTCTGGAAATCAATCAATACACCTTAAATGTCGACATGGCTCCGATCATTAGTTTTTATCAGCTCTCTCCATGACAGACTCAGTGACGATCGGAGCTTCAGCTTCTTCAAATGTAGATAAACATCAACATGATCATATGACTGAAGATATTTTATTTCCTCTGGAGGATAAAAGTAGTGGAGCGTCGTTCAGGTGGCTCCAGCTCTACACCTGTGGCTCCACCACAGTGTTGTACAGAACTATTTAACCCTTTCATGTAAGACATGCTGAATGTCTTCACACGTCTTTAACAGGGATGTTTGTTGGTGAATGTGACACATTCATGTCACACGTGTCTGCAGCTTCACAACATGCTTCAGCACCACAAACAAGGAAGTGAGTTTGGTGACATCATCAAGGTTTTCATCAGGGACTGGGGTGATTGGTTCAACTGGAGGGAAACTTTGATGATTTCTGATCAAATTTGTGGAAAAGTTGTGGTGATTTGACAAAAGTGGAAGGAGCACAGAGTTCATAGGGATTGGCTGAATTTGCGTTAATTATTGTGATAGTGACATAACAACTTTCTGGAAGGACTGACTAACAAGCCTCATGTGACATTTCTATTTACTCCTCTCTCTCTCTCTGTCTCTCCCTCCCTCTTTTTCTCTCTCTCGCTCTCTCTCTCTATGTCTCTCGTCCAGCAGCCACTCCCTGCATTAAAGCCATCAGTCCCAGTGAGGGCTGGACGACGGGCGGAGCAACCGTCATCCTGATCGGAGACAACTTCTTCGACGGCCTTCAGGTTGTCTTCGGCACAATGCTGGTGTGGAGCGAGGTACATTATGACATCACATCACATTTACTCACAGTGAGGTTAATCTCTGAAGCTTCAGTACAGACCTTGTGTCAGGACTGAGTCGACATGTATTTGATCAGTGAAGGAGATCAGGTCACAGTCAGAGCTGGTCAGACAAGTCAGGGAGTCAGACAGGAGGTGAGTCTTCAACAGGTTCTGATAGAACCAGACCAGAACAGTCTGGACTGAGGTGGAGTGATGTGAGCAGGGATGGTGAGGACAGAGGAACACAGTGGAGTAGAAGGAGCATGAGGCTGAATGAGGCTGAATGAGTTCAGACCCAGAAGTCTCTCTGAAGACGAACATTAGAGGCTGTTCCTGATTCAGGAGGTCATGGTCCACATGGAGGTCAATGAGCAAAACAGCAACATGTGATCAAAGACCAGATGAGCTGCTCCTGGACCATCTGTCAGGGTTTCACCGTGATTCAAGGGAGGTAAGAGAGAACCAGGGTCTGGACCAGGACCAGTATGGTGGACACCACCACTAGGAAGCAGAGAAACAGAGAGACAGAGAGACAGAGAGACAGAGGGTCAGGACAGAGACACAGAGGCAGAGGGTTCGTCTGTGTAGCACTGATACAAGAAGAGGTAATCTGCATTTGATCAATAATCAATAACTAATATATCCATCAAACAATGACAATGACTCTTCTGAACAACATCTGAGATAAACTCTCTCTTTCTCTCTCTCTTTCTCTCTCTTTCTCCCCAGCTGATCACACCTCACGCCATCCGGGTCCAGACTCCGCCCCGTCACATCCCCGGGGTCGTGGAGGTCACACTGTCGTACAAATCCAAACAGTTCTGTAAAGGAGCTCCGGGACGCTTTGTCTACACAGGTGACCCAGACTCACTCTGACGAACAGCCAATCACAGACGGCTTCATTTCAAACAATAGTCACTATTGATCAATCACTGATCAATAACTTCAATCTGTACTGTACAATACTGCTGTTCCTATAGGATTACACTGATCACAGTAAAAGAGCACAGTCATCATCATCATGTGTCACATGACAACACCTGAGTGACATCACACAGGTAGTGATACTTTCTGTGTGTCACACACACACACACAAGTTGTGTCACTTCAACGTTCATGGAATTTCGATGAGTATTGATCGTTCCTGTCAGACCTCTCACACACACACACACACACACACACACACACACACACACACACACACACTCCTGGAATGCAGCTCTCTCAAACATGGAAACCTGATCCTGATCCTGATCCTGATCCTGATCCTGATCCTGATCCTGATCCTGATCCGTCCAGAGGCCTGCACTACGAAGCAAGTTCAACATACCCAGGATAACTTTTAGTCATCTGGCTTGACTGAACCTAACATTAACCTGATAACCTGTACTACAAAGCAGGTTATCACCTGGCTCAGTTAACCCTGGGTTTACCTGTCTAGGTACGAGTGCCTTCATGTGAAAGAGGCGGAGTTGTTAATTATAAGCAACATCGTCTGAATCACAAATTAGGTTCTTAATATGATATTTTTTTAGAGTAAACACAAGAAACTTGTGCTACAGAAAATGGACCAGACTCAGTGAATAGCTCCCTAAGCTTAACATGTCCTATGATAACTATTAATTTAGCTATACAGACTAATGAGCAGTGATAACTAACATGTCTTTAGGGTCATCAGGTGGGAACCTCCTTTCACCAGTGTTTCGTCTAGTTGGTCCCACGACACCTCCAGGAGGCTAGACAGTGATCACTGGCGTCCCAGAGTCACTCCCCTAATGCTGCCATCACTGCTCCTCACACCACCACTATTTTCTTTATCTTGCCTATGCTGCCACAAACAACACCATCATCAACTCTGACAAAACACACTAGCAGATTCAGCAAACAAACTCCCCTAAACAGTTGGAGAAAGTGGCGGCCATTTTGAATGAGGGAGGTAGAGTCAAGGAGAGATGCCTTTATGAGGTAAACTCTCCCCCGCCGGATTAGGCTGCGCTCTACCTCCCCCTACTCCCCCACTCTCCAAGACAATGAGGGAGGTAGAGTCAGGGAGAGGTGCCTTTTTGTGCTAGCTCTCCCCCGCCTGCCTCCGTAACTCTTCAATTCCTGCAGCTAAGCTTTTTAAAACCTGGTTATGTCGCCACGTGTACCGGCCTTGCGACAGACTAACCTTACACCCTGACAGAATGTGCTTTAAAGTTGCAGTACCTGAACACAATGAACATAGTGGGTCTCCATTTACCCAGAGTTTTAGGTTCTGGGGAGTTGGCAATACATCATTGTTCATCAATCAAGTTGCCCCTATCAAAAATCTAATGCTACTTTCCTCCATACTCCACAGCTCTTTCCAGCTAAGCTTTTTCTT